>NW_027403621.1:0-1123 GCF_003265705.2 Callorhinus ursinus
TTTGCCTCTTTGCTTAAATTTATTCCTAGGTATCTTATGGTTTTGGGTGCAATTGTAAATGGGATCGACTCCTTGATTTGTCTCTCTTCTGTCTTGTTGTTGGTGTATAGGTATGCCACTGATTTCTATGCATTGATTTAAATCCTCCCAATTTCCTGAATTCCTGTATGAGTTCTAGCAGTTTTGAGGTGGAGTCTTTGGGTTTTCAACATACAGTATCATATCTGTTATATGTGTGAGTGAGAGTTTGACTTCCTCTTTGCCGATTTGGATGCCTTTGATTTCTTTTTGTTGTCTGATTGCTGTGGCTAGGACTTCTAATACTATGTTGAATAGCAATGGTGATAGTGGATATCCCTGCCGCGTTCCTGAACTTAGGGGAAAAGCTCTCAGGTTTTCCCCATTGACAATGATATTCACTGTAGGTTTTTCATAGATGGCTTTTATGATATTGAGGTATGTACCCTCTATTCCTATACTCTGAAGAGTTTTGATCAAGAAAGGATGCTGGACGTTGTCAAATGCTTTTTCTGCATCTATGGAGAGGATCATATGATTTTTGCTCTTTCTTTTGTTAATGTATTATATCACGTTGATTGATTTGCAGGTGTTGAACCAACCTTGCAGCCCAGGGATAAATCCCACTTGGTCGTGGTGAATAATCCTTTTAATGTATTGTTGGATCCTATTAGCTAGTACTTTGGTGAGAATTTTGCATCCATATTCATCAAGGGTATTGGTCTGTAATTCTCCTTTTTGATGGGGTCTTTGTCGGGTTTTGGGATCAAGGTAATGCTGGCCTCCTAAAATGAGTTTGGAAGTTTTCCTTCCATTTCTAATTTTTGGAACGGTTTCAGAAAAATAGGTATTAATTCTTCTTTAAATGTCTGATAGAATTCCCTTGGGAAGCCATCTGGCCCTGCGCTTTTGTTTGTTGGGAGTATTATGATGACTGCTTCGATTTCCTTAGTGGTTATAGGTCTGTTCAGCTTTTCTATTTCTTCCTGGTTCAATTTTGGTAGTTGATACATCTCTAGGACTGCACCCATTTCTTCCAGGTTATCTAATTTGCTGGCATAGATTTGCTCATAATATGTTCTTATAATTGTTTGTATTTCTTTGG
>NW_027403621.1:1223-2271 GCF_003265705.2 Callorhinus ursinus
CATTCATGATTTTGTTGATTTGGGTCATTTCTCTTTTCTTTTGGATAAGTCTGGCCAGGGGTTTATCAATCTTGTTAATTCTTTCAAAGAACCAGCTCCTAGTTTCATTGATCTGTTCTACTGTTCTTTTAGTTTCTATTTCATTGATTTCTGCTCTGATCTTTATTATTTCTCTTCTCCTGCTGGGTTTAGGCTTTATTTGCTGTTTTTTCTCTAGCTCCTTTAGGTGTAGTGTTAGGTTGTGTATTTGAGATCTTTCTTGTTTCTTGAGAAAAGTTTGTATTGTTATATACTTTCCTCTCAGGACTCCCTTGCTGTATCCCAAAGATTTTGAACAGTTGTGTTTTCATTTTCATTGGTTTCCATGAGTTGTTTTAATTCTTCTTTAATTTCCTGGTTGACCCATTCATTCTTTAGTAGGATGCTCTTTAGCCTCCATGTATTGGAGTTCTTTCCGACTTTCCTCTTGTGATTGAGTTCTAGTTTCAAAGCATTGTGGTCTGAAAATATGCACGGAATAATCCCATTCTTTTGGTACCAGTTTAGACATGATTTGTGACCTAGGATGTGATCTATTCTGGAGAATGTTCCATGGGCAATGGAGAAGAATGTGTATTCCGTTGCTTTGGGATGGAATGTTCTGAATATGTCTGTAAAGTCTATTTGGTCCAGTGTGTCTAATTAAAGTCTTTATTTCCTTGTTGATCTTTTGCTTAGATGATCTGTCCATTTCAGTTGGGGGGTATTAAAGTCCCCCACTATTATTGTATTGTTGTCAATGTGTTTCTTTGCTTTTGTTTTTAATTACCTTATATAATTGGCTGCTCCCATGTTAGGGACATAGATATTTACAATTGTTAGATCTTCTTGTTGGATAGACCCTTTAAGTAGGATATAGTGTCCTTCTTCATCTATTATAGTCTTTGTTTAAATCTAATTTGTCTGACATAAGGATTGCCACCCCAGCTTTCTTGTGTCCATTAGCATGGTAAATGGTTTTCCACCCCCAGATTGAAAGTGAGGGGGTGGAAAACCATTTACCATGCTA
>NW_027403621.1:2371-2766 GCF_003265705.2 Callorhinus ursinus
CACCCCCAGATTGAAAGTGAGGGGGTGGAAAACCATTTACCATGCTAATGGACACCAAAAGAAAGCTGGGGTGGCAATCCTTATACCAGAGAAACTAGATTTTAAAACAAAGACTGTAATAAGAGGTGAGGAAGGACACTATATCCTACTTAAAGGTCCCATCCAACAAGAAGATCTAACAATTGTAAATATCTATGCCCCGAACATGGGAGCAGCCAATTATATAAGGCAATTAATAACAAAAGCAAAGAAACACATTGACAACAATACAATAATAGTGGGGGACTTTAACACCCCCCTCACTGAAATGGACAGATCATCTAAGCAAAAGAACAACAAGGAAATAAAGACTTTATATGACACACTGGACCAAATGGACTTCACAGACATATTCA
>NW_027403622.1:0-1324 GCF_003265705.2 Callorhinus ursinus
CAACAAATGGTGTTGGGAAATTGGACAGCCACATGCAGAAGAATGAAACTGGACCATTTCCTTACACCACACACAAAAATAGACTCCAAATGGTTGAAAGACCTAAACGTGAGACAGGAGTCCATCAAAATCCTAAAGGAGAACACAGGTAGCAACCTCTTTGACCTCAGCTGCAGCAACTTCTTCCTAGAAACATCGCAAAGGCACGGGAAGCCAGGGCAAAAATGAACTATTGGGATTTCATCAAGATAAAAAGCTTTTGCACAGCAAAGGAAACAGTCCACAAAACCAAAAGACAACCAACAGAATGGGAGAAAATATTTGCAAATGACATGTCAGGTAAAGGGCTAGTATCCAAAATCTATAAAGAACTTATCAAACTCAAAACCCAAAGAACAAATAATCCAATCAAGAAATGGGCAGAAGACATGAACAGACATTTTTCCAAAGAAGACATCCAAATGGCCAACAGACACATGAAAAAATGCTCAACATCGCTCGGCATCAGGGAAATCCAAATCAAAACCTCAATGAGACACCACCTCACACCAGTCAGAATGGCTAGAATTAACAAGTCAGGAAACGAGAGATGTTGGCGGGGATGTGGAGAAAGGGGAACACTCCTACACTGTTGGTGGGAATGCAAGCTGGTGCAACCACTCTGGAAAACAGTATGGAGGTTCCTCAAACAGTTGAAAATAAAGCTACCATACGATCCAGCAATTGCACTACTCAGTATTTACCCCAAAGATCCAAATGTAGGGATCCGAAGGGGTACGTGCACCCCAATGTTTATGGCAGCAATGTCCACAATAGCCAAACTGTGGAAAGAGCCAAGATGTCCATCGACAGATGAATGGATAAATAAGAGTGGTATATATACACAATGGAATATTATGCAGCCATCAAAAGGAATGAGATCTTGCCATTTGCAATGACATGGGTGGAACTGGAGGGTGTTATGCTGAGTGAAATAAATCAATCAGAGAAAGACATGTATCATATGACCTCGCTGATATGAGGAATTTTTTACCTCAGGAAACAAACTGAGAGTTGCTGGAGTGGTGGGAGTTGGGAGGGATGGTGTGGCTGGGTGATAGACATTGGGGAGGGTATGTGCTATGGTGAGTTCTGTGAATTGTGCAAGACTGTTGAATCACCGATCTGTACTTCTGAAACAAATAATGCAATATATGTTAAAAAAAAAAAAAGAAAAAGATAGCAGGAGGGGAAGAATGAAGGGGAGTAAGTTGGAGGGGGAGAGGAACCAGGAGAGATGATGGACTCTGAAAAACTGAGGTTTCTAGAGGGGAGGGGGGTGGGG
>NW_027403622.1:1424-2765 GCF_003265705.2 Callorhinus ursinus
TTGAAGTCTACTAGACTTTCCACCTAGGAATCAAACTGGGATAGTGAAGAGTTTTTAAAGGCAAACATACAGGTGAAGATATTTTCTAAGGAGATGAACTTGGGAGACTAACAGCCAGCGCCATAGTAAAATAATCATTATATAAGCAGGGAGAGTGGAAACATCTTACAATAAAATACTAGAATTCTGAGGTTCTATTTGTTTTTCGGGTTCCTATTTAGTCTTACTTTGTGAAATTGAGAATATTTTTAAAGTAGTTGGCTCCGAGTGATTTCCCAGGATTAGAAGACAGTGCTCCCAATTCCCAATGCCATATCTGGAGAACACATAACTTACTTTCTTACTGATGCTCTACAGGATTATCTGTAATGCCGGGCTGCCTTTGCAGACTATCGTTTTCCTGGGGAGTAGGCGTGCTGAGAGGCAATCCATCTTACTCCCTTCTTTCCAAGATGAGACTTGACCCTCAATTGCTGAGGTCTGATCTCTAGTGTTTCAACACCAGCTGCAACCCAATCCGTCGGTGAGCACAGCTGAGCTAAATTAATCTAATTTTTTTAGCCTTTGCACCCCAGATATCAATCTCCTGGGCAGTTAGCGCTCCCTGAGCCAGCTCTGGATTCCACAACTCCTTATCACTGCCCCCTTTGTACTTCAGCCCCCAAGCCGCAAACAGCTTTGTGGGCACCACAGAGCTACACAAACATTTGTCCCCACAGCCGACTGGCTTCCTCAGGCCAGTGCGCCTAATGAGCTCGCCGTTGCCCGTAAATCAAGTCAAGCATACACAGTTCGGGCTTTCATCAGGTGAGCCCCGTTCAGCAATGCCTTTGAAGGAGGGGCCCCTGTGGGCTACAGAGGCTGTGGGCTGCCCAGATAAACACCCCATCTTAAAGATGTTGTTCTGTTTTGCAGACAGGCTTGTCGTTAGTGGGAGGAAGCGTGCTGGGTTGCCAAGTACCAGGAGCAGCAGACTGATGTGACTTGGGAGCCAAGGAAAAGAAACACACACACACACACACACACACACACACACACACACACACACACTCTCACACTCACACACTCACACACCCTCCCGAAGAGCCCAACTGGAGACATGAGGAAAACACAAGGCGTGAAAGACTCATACCCCTTCTTCTGAGCCCCGGATGTACCATTACCAGGCAGTCAGTGGAGATGTCGCACGTGTGACTTAGATGAGACCTGTCGTGACGAACTCCAACAGTGCTTCCGACGGACGGCTGGCCAGCGTGGGGACCCTCCTCCTCCAGTGCCTTCCCATCTTTTCTCGCTGAAGCCTTCCCAGGCTCCTCTGTGTAGTGCCTTCTCCGCATTTGC
>NW_027403623.1:0-374 GCF_003265705.2 Callorhinus ursinus
CTCCTAGGTGTGTGGTTCTTCTCGATGCGGGTGTGAAGGAGCCTGTTCTCAGTGGGTCTCGTCCTGATGGTGTGTGAGGAGCACCTAGAAATGCAACGGATTTTTGTCTATTGGTTTTGCTCCTTGCCAACTTATCGAATTTATTCGTTCTGTTAACCTTAAACTGAAAGTGCCGGTCGTTTTACCAGCAAAATGGGTTTATTTGGGAAGAGCAGAGACTTGCCATCCCGGACAAGCCAGCTCCGGCCACATCGCAGACAAGAAAAGAAGGAGAGGAACAGTATGTCGTGGAGAAGGAGGAGGAAGCGGGGAGCACTGTTCCGAAGGGAAGTCCGCCGGAGAGAAGCAGGCTTCGGGGTGACGGCGGCTCGCCC
>NW_027403623.1:474-2763 GCF_003265705.2 Callorhinus ursinus
CTGCTGGCGTCCCCAGTCCACTTTCCTGAGGTGCCCTTCTTGCATTTTCACAGTTCTAACCAGGTTTTGGAGGAGGTTGTGGAAAATGGGAATTCCAGATCCCACTGCTTCTACTGCACCCAAGACACAGGGGCTGCTGATTTAATCCTCCCACGAGTCTCTTGCTACCATGTGGCCTCCTTCAAGGGCCAGTGGGCTCTCCACGGTGGGTGAACCGGATCTGGGAGGGCGCGGCCTCCATCACAGTTTGATGTCGTCTCTGCTTCCGTGACCTGGTGCTGACTTGGTGGTTTGAAGAGTAATGGACTCTGCGGTGATTTCAAAGTGCGGTAACCTAGGTAAATTAGGTGGTCTTTATGTTGAGGAGTTGTAAAAGCTCTTTACGTATTCTGGACAACAGACTCTTAATAGATACATAATGTACAAATATTTCCTTCTGGGGGCTGTCTTTTCACTTTCAGGATAGTCACTTCTGATGTACAAAGATTTGTAATTTTTTTTTTTACATTTTTTTAAGAGCGAGGGAGAGAGAGTGTGTGAGCGGTCGGGGGAAGAGAGAGAGTGAGAGAGACTCTCAAGCAGGCCCTACACTCAGCGTGGAGCCTGACATAGGGCTTGATATCATGACCTGAGCCAAAATTAAGTTAGATCCTTAACTGACTGAGCCACCCAGGCATGCTGAAATGGTTTTTAATTTTGAGGATATTATTTTTCTTTCTATTCTTATGCTTTGCTGTCAGAGCTAAAAGCATTGCTAAATCCAAAGTTATGAAGATTCATCCCCATTTATTTCTTTTGAGTTTATAATTTTACCTCTTACATTTAAACCTTTACTTATTTTGAGCTAACCTTTCTATGTGGAATGAGGTAAAGGTCCAGTTTCTTTCCTCTGCACATGGATAACCAATTGTCCCCTAATGTAATGTTGTCCACTCTTGTCAAAATTCAATGGACCATAGAAGAACGGGTTTATTTCTGGTCTCAGTTAAATCCCACTGATCTGTATGCATACCTTTTCAAAAGTGTATCCATAACAATAAAAATTGTTATTTTATATATTTATTTAAAAATTTTTAAATTTAATTTCAATTAATTAACATATAATGTATTATTTGTAATACATTTGTAATGTATTCAATAGCATGTCTTTTCATCACCATGGGGTGTCTTCAGAATCATTTAGGTTTCCCTTACTTTCTTTCAGCAATGTTTTGTAACATTCAGTGTACAAGAGGTGCACCTTGATTACATCTATTCCCAAATATTTGGTTAATATTGATGTTCTCTAAAAAGGAATTGTTTTCTTAAATTCCATTTTGGATGATTCATTGCTAGTGTATACAAATAAGAGAGATTTTTGTGTATTGATATTTTGTCCTGTAACTGTGCTGAATTAGGTAACTGGCTGTAATCATTTTTTGTTGATTCTTTAGGAAGCTCTATATAAGATGATGTCATCCCTGGTCTCTGAATAGACAGAGTTCTAGTGTTTCCTTTCACATGTGGATGCCTTCTTTCTTGGCTTATCCTTCTGGGTAGAACTTTCAGTACAATATTGAGCAACAGGTGAAAACCAGCATCCTGTCCTTGTTCCTGATTTCAGAGTAGAGCTGTCCAACTTCAGAATTAAGCATAGTGTTTGCTAGAGATTTAATGAGAAAATTACTCCTTACTCCTGCTTTCGTCAGTATTTGTATCAGCAACAGACATTGGACATTGGTTAGAACATTTTCTGCATCAATTAATATGACCACACGTTTTTATTTAAAAATTCATTGTGCTGTACAACATTGCTTGTTTCACTCTATTGAATAACATTTGAGGTGTTTGTGCAGTCACTTGCTTAGGGTGCACAGTCTATTTATGAGCTCTTGGTTTTGCAATTCTTCTGATCTGGTTCTTACATCTATTTTAAGAAAGGTACAGGAATGTATTTACCTGATTTTGTGGGGTTGGTAATAGTGGATAATGTTAGGGTTAGGAGTTAGGGATTAGGCTTAGGGTTAGGGTCTCCCTGTCCCCTGCTTCACAGAACGCATTCTCCTCTGGTAATAGAGTGATATTTTTGGAACATAACCTTTGGTCCTCTCTGTGGTCTGCTCCCCTCCTGCCCGTCCTCTCCAGCCTCAGCTCTTCCACCACGGCCCCCCTTTCTGTGGGCCACCCAAGTGTGTGGTCGTCCCACATGTGCCCTGGGCCTGACTACAAGCCTTTGCTTTTGCTCTGCCCTCTGCCAGGATCACTCTTCTATCCCCCTGCTTCATATCTGGCTTGTTCCCCCATTGGCTG
>NW_027403624.1:0-259 GCF_003265705.2 Callorhinus ursinus
TCTTCTTTATCCATTCATCTGTCGATGGACATCTTGGCTCTTTCCACAGTTTGGCTATTGTGGACATTGCTGCTATAAACATTGGGGTGCACGTACCCCTTCGGATCCCTACATTTGTATCTTTGGGGTAAATACCCAGTAGTGCAATTGCTGGATCGTATGGTAGCTCTATTTTCAACTGTTTGAGGAACCTCCATACTGTTTTCCAGAGTGGTTGCACCAGCTTGCATTCCCACCAACAGTGTAGGAGGGTTCCCCT
>NW_027403624.1:359-2763 GCF_003265705.2 Callorhinus ursinus
TTGCAAATGGCAAGATTTCATTCTTTGTGATGGTTGCATAGTATTCCACTGTATATATATACCACTTCTTCTTTATCCATTCATCTGTCAATGGACATCTTGGCTCTTTCCACAGTTTGACTATTGTGGACATTGCTGCTATAAACATCGGGGTGCACGTACCCCTTCTGATCCCTACATTTGTATCTTTGTAGTAAATACCCAGTAGTGCAATTGCTGGATCACAAGGTAGCTCTATTTTCAACTTTTTGAAGAACTTCCGAACTGTTTTCCAGAGTGGCTGCACCAGCTTGCATTCCCACCAACAGTGTAGGAGGGTTCCCCTTTCTCCGCATCCCCGCCAACATCTGTCGTTTTCTGCCTTGTTAATTTTAACCACTCTGGTTAAAATTAACAAGGTGTGAGGTGATATCTCATTGAGGTTTTGATTTGGATTTCCCTGATGCCGAGCGATGTTGAGCACTTTTTCATGTGTCTGTTGGCCATTTGGATGTCTTCTTTGGAAAAATGTCTGCTCATGTCTTCTGCCCATTTCTTGATTGGATCATTTGTTCTTTGGGTGTTCAGTTTGATAAGTTCTTTATAGATTTTGGATACTAGCCCTTTATCTGACATGTCATTTGCAAATATTTTCTCCCATTCTGTCGGTTGTCTTTTGGTTTTGTTGACTGTTTCTTTTGCTGTGCAAAAACTTTTTATCTTGATGAGGTCCCAATAGTTCATTTTTGCCCTTGCTTCCCTTGCCTTTGGCGATGTTTCTAAGAAGAAGTTGCTGCAGCTGAGGCCAAAGAAGTTGCTGCGTGTGTTGTCCTTTAGGGTGTTGATGGACTCCTGACTCACATTTAGGTCTTTCAACCATTTTGAGTCTATTTTGTGTGTGTGGTGTAAGGAAATGGTCTAGTTTCATTCTTCTGCATGTGGCTATCCAATTTTCCCAACACCATTTGTGGAAAAGACTGTCTTTTTTCCATTGGATATTCTTTCCTGCTTTTTCGAAGATTAGTTGACCATAGAGTTGAGGGTCCATTTCTGGGCTCTCTATTCTGTTCCATTGATCCATGTGTCTGTTTTTGTGCCAGTACCATACTGTCTTGATGATGACAGCTTTGTAATAGAGCTGGAAGTCCGGATTCATGAAGCCACCAGCTTTGCTTTTCTTTTTCAACATTCCTCTGGCTATTCGAGGTCTTTTCTGGTTCCATACAAATTTTAGGATTATTTGTTTCATTTCTTTGAAAAAAGTGGATGGTATTTTGATGGGGATTGCATTGAATGTGTAGATTGCTCTAGGTAGCATTGACATCTTCACAATGTTTGTTCTTCCAATCCATGTGCATGGAACGTTTTTCCGTTTCTTTGTGTCTTCCTCAATTTCTTTCATGAGTATTTTATAGTTTTTGGAGTACAGATTCTTTGCCTCTTTGGTTAAATATATTCCTAGGTATCTTATGGTTTTGGGTGCAATTGTAAATGGGATTGACTCTGTAATTCCTCTTTCTTCTGTCTTGTAGGTGTATAGGAAAGCCACTGATTTCTGTGCATTGATTTTATATCCTGCCACTTTACTGAATTCCTGTATGAGTTCTAGCAGTTTTGGGGTGGAGTCTTTTGGGTTTTCCGCAGACAGTATCATATCATCTGCAAAGAGTGAGAGTTTGACTTCTTCTTTGCCGATTTGGATGCCTTTGATTTCTTTTTGTTGTCTGATTGCTGTGGCTAGGACTTCTAATACTATGTTGAATAGCAGTGGTGAGAGTGGACATCCCTGCCGCGTTCCTGACCTTAGGGGAAAACCTCTCAGCTTTTCCCCATTGAGAATAATATTCACTGTGGGTTTTTCAAAGATGGCTTTTATGATATTGAGGTATGTACCCTCTATCCCTATACTCTGAAGAGTTTTGATCAAGAAAGGATGCTGTACTTTGTCAAATGCTTTTTCTGCATCTATTGAGAGGATCATATGGTTCTTGTTCTTTCTTTTGTTAATGTATTGTATCACATTGATTGTTTTGCGGATGTTGAACCAGCCTTGCAGCCCAGGGATAAATCCCACTTGGTCATGGTGAATAATCCTTTTAATGTACTGTTGGATCCTATTGGCTAGTATTTTGGTGAGAATTTTTGCATCCATATTCATCAAGGATATTGGTCTGTAATTCTCCTTTTTGATGGGGTCTTTGTCGTTTGGGGATCAAGGTAATGGTGGACTCATAAAATGAGTTTGGAAGTTTTCCTTCCATTTCTATTTTTTGGAAGAGTTTCAGGAGAATAGGTATTAATTCTTCTTTAAATGTTTGGTAGAATTCCCCTGGGAAGCCATCTGGCCCTGGGCTTTTGTTGTTGGGAGATTTCTGATTACTGCTTCCATTTCCTTAGTGGTTATAGGTCTGTTCAGGTTTTCTAT
>NW_027403625.1:0-2762 GCF_003265705.2 Callorhinus ursinus
TATTGATGTCCATAACTCTGCTGAGGCCTAGAGCATTCTTCTTGTCCCACCCCCCCGGCTTTCCCTGCTCTGCCCACCCACCCAAACATGTGCGCAGTATCCCAGGGTTCTTGGAGTCCCTGGGGGTGCTGATCTCAAGGTTTCCATCTACACACCCACACCTGCCACCACCTTTGCTGTCCTATCTCTCAAAAGTTTTATGGGCTCCCAGCTACACCCTGGACATCACACAAGGCTTCTTTTGTTCTAGAATCCTCCTCAACTTAGTGGGATTTCTACCATCTTCTGGTGAATCCATCCCCCACTTTTATGGCCAAGTCTTAAAGAAATCCCCAGCCTCCAAATTTCTGTGATATTCTTGCATACCTTCCTTTTTCTACCTCCTCCTTGAGCCAATATGCTTCGGGGTTAGTCTTCCTTTTCTATTGAATTTCAAGTTCTTGTGGACTTTATAGCAATAAAACCAAGGTGTTAGGCTTGAGAAAACCCGGTTCTCTCCCAGGTCATCTGGCTCTTCCTTAGATCTATAAGGTCACAATAAACGACCAGGCTTGTTGTGGTGGTCATTTCCATGTCACCCCTGCCTTCGGGACAGTGCAAGTACAAAACTAACCCTGCTTGGGTGGTACGCAAAGTTGAACTGAAGGGCCTGGAAATGCAGTCCAAGCCACACAAACACACAGTCTGAATGCTGTGTGACTAGCTCCATCCACTTTGCTCCACTTGGTTCTGGCTTCCCACTTGGCCTACACTGCCATGTTCCAACTGTGTTCTGCCACCTCTCCACTGGGTTCAGGCAATTTCAGACCCACCCACCAGGCTGTGGCTGGGCGTTGGGTGCGGCTGTGGTGGGGGGAGGCCACTTGATGAAGAGGGGATAGCTGCCCCTATAGCCAGGTGTGTGTTTGGCTAATGGAATCATAGCAGAGGCTGGGCCTTTCTTAACCCAATGGTCATGATAGAGCCTCTGGGGCTGTACAGGAGGTTCTGACCTGCCTTCCGATTTTTCCAACCACCCATGCCCTTGACAGATCTGTGTGTGTGGAGGCCATCCTGCAGCTCCTCCTTCTCTGTAACTTCAAAACGGATTGGAAGCATGCGGGGAGGGACTCATCTGCCCAGCTCCAGCAGATCCTGTACAGAACTGAGCCTAGGGGTTTAACGGGGGATAAAAGGCAATGAGGGGGACTTAGACCTGTACTGTGGGGAAATGTAATGTGTGTCCTGTATTTGAGTGTAGAGAGGAAAACCTTGGTCTGGATCCAAGTCACACCACATCCCTACCAGCATGTTTGGGCCAGTGGTGCTCCAAGCTCTTGAGTGGAGGCAAGGTGAGTCACAGCGCTTAACACAGGGGGTCACTGTGGGGTGTAAATGAGGTGACACATCCTGGTTGTAGCTGTGAATAATCATCTGGCATCAACACACATTCCTGCAGGCGCATCTCCTCATCCACCATGCACTGCCCCTCCTCTTCACCTGCATATGCCTCCAACACCCTACATCCTTCACAAGTGTCTGAGAGGCCAGGGGTATTGACTTTCATGGATTTTAGTTTGAAGTAGAACATTTCAGGATGATGGGGATTCCATGGAGGGAGGAGGTAGGGCTTTCCCAAAACATGTCTTCTGTGATCACTGACCACCAAACCACCTGGCTATAGCCTACAGGATCACACCTATACTGCAGGAGGCCAATGTGAACTTCATCGACGTCGATTTTTAACTCCACCCGGTGGTACAACGGGCGCGTTTGTTCAACCAATGTGTGTGAAGGGTACCCTGAAGGTAAGATCAACACCTGCCAGGTAATTTTCCTTTGGGCGCCCCTTTCCCTGTCAACACCTCTTTTTTGAATACCTGAACTCCACGCCCTCCAGGCCCCTGCTTCAGTGACCCTTTCCCTGGTCCCATCTTGTAGCAGTGAGGATGGGAGGGGATACCTGGGGCCCCTATAAAGAACCAGTCACCACACAGAGAGATTTATCACACCGTGACAGAGAGATCATACCAGCGGAACACCACCCTGGAAGAGAATGCTTACCTCTCCTCACCAGAATACAAAACCTTCAAATCCACTTGTACTCACATGCCCATGTATGCATAAACCCTCATACGTGGACACATGGGTCGCTCATCTTCCCTCCTCACTGCAAGGAGACCCGTGACAATCCATCCCCTTCTCACATCCACCTGAAGCTGTTGATACCAACTCAAAGTTTACCACCACCACTTGTGTTCATCGTGCTTAGTCCACATGGCCAACCTCAGGCAGGAGTCTGCCCTCAACCAGAATTGCTTATGTCCATCTATGTATTCCTGAGAAACATATCTCGATGGCCTCAGGTCAACTGCCCACTCTGTGGGCCCAGGGCCCAGATCAAGCCTAAATCCTGGATTAGCCACTTGAAAAATAAAGATGGCAAGCTCCAGAAAGTAATCCCCGGGCTCCTGGCTGGGCAGTTGCTGCACCAAGCAACAGTCTCATACCTGTTCAACTGTTCACTGTGTGCATATGTTTCAAGTGCAAGATGGTCCTATGTTCTGGTTGCAGAGACAGATGGCATAGGGTAGAGGGGCTTGAGGGAGGAACTTTGGGTGAGGGAGACCAAGGACCCTGTCTTTTCCTACTGGGGCTGAAAGAGGGACTGATTAAGCAAGCATGAGTATTTTCAGGATTCGTCAGTCTGTCTGGGTTCAAACAAACCCCCTGCTTTACCCCTCATCAGCTATGTGGCCTTGGGAATATGGCCAGAGGGTTGG
>NW_027403626.1:0-466 GCF_003265705.2 Callorhinus ursinus
GTTGAGGAGTTTGGTATTTCTATAGCTGAGCCCGGTGAGGGAGGGGTTAACGCAGATGGCGGGGTTGGGCAAAGAGAGGAAGGAACATGGAACCTGGAATAAGGAGGGAGGGGGCTAGAGAGCGAGGGGACTGGACTAAAGAGGACAACAGGGGACATGGATCAAGAGAGGCATGGAGGAACAAGCGACGGGAAGGCCAGGAATAATGAAGTTAGAATTGTTGGAATGTGCGAGAAGATGATGGGTTTGATCTTGCCATCCTTATACTTAGTTCTGAGCCTTCCTGAAGCTGACAATTGCTACTCAGGGAAGGATTTGACCACCGATCTGAGCAAAGACAAATAGGGTCGTCCACTGTGATGCTGGCAGCCTGGTCGCAAGTGACCCGGACCTGGGGCTCCCAGCCACGTCCCACAAGGGACCAGGCCCCGTCAGCATGGATGCAATCCCCTTAGATGTCTGTCTC
>NW_027403626.1:476-2762 GCF_003265705.2 Callorhinus ursinus
GGGGGGGTCCCCAAACCACCCGGAGATTGGATGATGCCCTGGAAGCACTCACAGAGCTCACTCAGAGCTGTCACTCTCAGTCACCCTGTGATACAGGGAAGGATGCAGGTTCCCATCAGCCAAAGAGAGAGACACTTGGGGCAGAGTCTGGGAGGGTTTCCAGCGCAAAGCTTCGTTGTCCTTGGGAGGCCCTACTGTCCTGTACTCAGTGTGTGACAATGATGTGGAGCATGGCCCACCAGGGAAGTTCACACTGTGAAAGTAAACAATTATTGTGACACTTACTAATATCGTAAAGAAGACTTAATTCATGCCCTAGGCGTCAAGAGTGATGTCATCGGGGAGAGGGGATCCCAGGGCTCACCTGGGAATGCAGCGGAGACAGCTAGGGATTTATAGCCAAGGAGCAGGCTGGGGGCAGGGCATGGGAAATCACTAAGAGGAGACATCAAGGTGGGGGATTCTTGCTAACCTGACCCAATAGTGTTCTTCCTGAAGGCAGGCAAGGACTTCTGCAACAAAGGTGGGATTTGATCAGATGTCAGAGGTGATTAGATATCAAGAGTGTGTGGATTCTCACTAAGCTGACCTAACAGGGTTCTTGCTAAGACTGGGCATGACAGGCTGCCAAGGACAGAGCACAGAAGACCAAGGTCAAGGCCTCGTCGAGAGGAGTGTCAGAGAGCCCGAATAACGTTTGGTCAAGGAGAGAGTCTTTTTCAACCCCGTCCTCAGAGTACAGAGTTTTATTGGGGCTCAATCACCTGCTCCCTGCATGGCTGACTTGGCATCTTCAGCTCCCCCTGGAGGTTAGTTTCTAGTTCCTCTTCCTGTCAGAACTGACAGCACATGACCCAAAGCCCCCCTCATCTTGTCAGGCTGTCCAGTGAGTGGCCAAAGGCCCAGGCAAAGGAAGACTGTCCTATCATTCTAGGACCCTTGACATCCTAGGTGGAGACCTAGAGATCACTTCCTAGTCAAGGGCAAAGGGCAAACCTCTCTGTGGGTAAGGTTCATCCTTCAGTACACACGAAGATTCTCCAAATGAAGGTTTTTCTGCTCCAACCCCACTTCCCTTTGTTCATCTACCAAGTTCCCAGTCTACACACGCTGTGGTACTGACTGTGTTGACCTGGGAAGCCATCTTTATCAGATACCCACCATTTAAGTGCATCTTAAGATGACATGTACTTATTGATTCCCTTACTGTGTGTTATGGAACATTAGCAATGTACAGAATGTGTTTAACATTGTAAGACAAATTCTTTACATTTGTAAAATTCTTTTGCATTTGATTTATAGTAAACGTTCTGTGGTTTATGTGGGATAGATCGAATGAAGCCCACTTTACAGATCAGCTTTTCTTAATCACTTGGCCTTCACTGTTACAGGGAGGAGGCAGATGCCCTACGTGAAGGTCTGAACGAGCTGGAAAGAGCCATGTATACAGAGGCCGAAGAGCAGCTGGCTAGAGAGAGGTTTTTGAGTGAGTTTCCCAAGTTGAAAGTGGAGCTTGAGGAGCGCATAAGAAAGCTTCACGAGCTTGCAGATAATGTTGACAGGGTTCACAAGAACTGCACCATCTCCAACATAGTAGCCAGCTCCACTGGCGCTGCATCTGGCCTCCTGTCCATCCTTGGTCTGGGTCTGGCACCTTTCACAGCAGGGGCCAGTCTGGCACTCTCGGCTGTTGGTGCGGGGCTGGGAGCAGCATCTGTTGTGACCCAAGTGGCCACCAACATCATGGAAAACTCAAGCGAGTCATCTGCAAAAGCCCAAGCCAGTCGCCTGTCATCAATTGATTTTGACAAAGGGGAGGTAGTTGCCAAGGTTCTGTGTGATACCATACCCAAGATTTCTTCCTCAACAGGTAAATGCATCCAAGCCCTGCAAAACATTGCAAAGAATGTTCATGCCATCAAGCTAGCCAGAGTCAAACCTCGCCTAGTAGCCAATGCCAGGCGCCTCATGAGAGCTCAGAGAGTCTCAGTTCGAAGTAGCAGGCAGGTGCAGAAAGCTTTTGGAGGCACTGCTCTTGGAATGACCAAAGGAGCCCGGATCATGGGTGCGGCCACCGCAGGTCTCTTCCTTGCAATGGATGTGGTCAACCTTGTGAAAGACTCAGAGCACTTGCAAAAGGGGGCAAAGGCCAAGTCAGCTGACGAGATGAGGCAGCAGGCCCAGGAGCTGGAGAAGAACTTGGAGGAGCTCACCAAGATCTATGAAATTCTGAAGGAGGGCCCGAATCCATGATCCCCGAGCAGGGCAGGGAGCAGGGACGTGTGT
>NW_027403627.1:0-2762 GCF_003265705.2 Callorhinus ursinus
AAAAAAAAAAAAAAACAGAATTGGAAGGGAAACTTCCAAACTCATTCTATGAGGCCAGCATTACCTTGATCCCAAAACCAGACAAAGACACCAACAAAAAGGAGAATTACAGACCAATAGCCCTGATGAACATGGAGCCAAAATTCTCACAAAGATATTGGCCAATAGGATGCAACAGTACATTAAAAGGATTTTCCACCATGACCAGGTGGGATTATTCCTGGGATGCAAGTGTGGTTCAACATTCGCAGATCAATATGACAGATCACATTAATAAAAATACAAGAACCATATGGCCCTCTCAATTGATGGAGAAAAAGCATTTGTCAAAATACAGCTTCCTTTCCTGATTAAAACTCTTCAAAGTATAGGGATAGAGGGAACATTCCTCAATATCTTAAAAACCATCTATGCTTATTTGATAATTTGGTATTTGCCCACAGCAAATATCATTCTCAATGGGGGAAAAATGAGAGTTTTCCCGTAAAGTCAGGAACACGGCAGAGACGTCCCCTCCCATCACTGCTGTTTAACATAGTACTAGAAGAACTAGCCTCAGCAATCAGACAACAAAAAGAAATAAAAGGCATTCAAACTGGCAAAGACAAACTCTCGCTCCTCATAGATGACATGATACTTTATGTGGAAAACCCAAACATCCCAACTCCAAAATTACTAGAACTCATACAGCAAGTCAGCAACATGGCAGGATACAAAAATCAATGCACAGAAATGATTTGCATTTCTATACACTAACAATGAGACAGAAGAAAGAGAAATTAAGGAATTAATCCCATTTACAATTGCACCAATATCCACAAGGTACCTAGGAATAAACCTAACCAAGAGGTAAAGGACCTATACTCTAGAAACTACAGAAAACTTATGAAAGAAATTGAGGAAGACAAATAGAGATGGAAAAACTTTCCATGCTCGTGGATTGAAGAATAAACATTGTGAAAATGTCTATGCTACCCCGAGCAATCTACACATTTAATGCAATCCTTATCAAAATACCATTAGCATTTTTCACAGAGCTGGAACAAACAAACCTAAAATTTGTATGGAATCAGAAAAGACCCCAAATACCCAGAGGAATGTTGAAAAACAAAACCAAAGCTGATGGCATCACAATGTCTGCCTTCAAGCTATATTACAAAGCTGTGATCAAGACAGTATAGTATTGGCACAAAAACAGACAGACAAAGCAACTCTATGGTCAAGTAATCTTTGACGAAGCAGTAAAGAATATGGAATGGAAAAAGACAGTCTCTTCGATAAATGGTGTTGGGAAAATTGGACAGCAACATTTAGAGGAATGAAACAGGACCATTCTCTTACATCATACACTAAGATAAACTCAAAATGGATGAAAGATCTCAATGTGAGCCCGGTATCCTTTGAAATCCTGGAGGAGATACACAGCAACTTCTTTCAAGACACGTCTCCAAAGGCAAGGGAAACAAAAGCAAAAGTGAACTATTGTCTGTGTCAAGATAAAAACCTTTTGCACAACAAAGGAAACAGAGAACAAAACAAAGAGGCAATCCACGGAATGGGAGAAGATATTTGCAAATGACATTACAGACAAAAGACTGATATCAAACGTCTATAAAGAACTTCTCAAACTCACACCCAAAAAACAAAGACTCCAGTCAAGAAATGGGCAGAAGATATGAACAGATATTTATCCAAAGAAGACATCCAAATGGCCAACAGACACATGAAAAAATGCTCCACATCATTTGACATCAGGGATATACACATCAAAACCACAAGGAGATACCACCTCACAGCAGTCAGAATGGCTAAAATTAACAAGTCAGGAAACCACAGATATTGGAGAGGATCTGGATAGAGGGCAACCCTCCTACACTGTTCGTGGGAATTCGTGGTGCTGTAGCTATCAGGTTTGGTCAGCAAACCCTGAGATGGCAAATGAGAGGCTTACTCCAACTCCTTAGGAGAAAGGAGAGGGCTGGGTACCAGACGCTCTAGTGCAGAAAGTCCTGGAGCCAAGCTCTCTCTCTGCTTTTACTGTGAGTTTAATTAAAACACCATGGGTAAGGCAAGGAGTTCGTGAAATACCTGACCACTACAGGTGCCTGCATTTAAGCATTTACTCCCCGATAAGACCCTTGAGCCACATTTAAGAATCTGGCCTTTTGGGTGCCTGGGTGGCTCAGTTGGTTGGGCGACTGCCTTCGGCTCGTGTCATGATCCTGGAGTCCCGGGATCAAGTCCCGCATTGGGCTCCCTGCTCGGCAGGGAGTCTGCTTCTCCCTCTGACCCTCTTCCCTCTCATGCTCTCTGTCTCTCATTTTCTCTCTCTCAAATAAATAAATAAAATCTTAAAAAAAAGAATCTGGCCTTTTTCAGCCAAGTAAATTCAGAGAAGGCCCATGGTTCTGGGAAATCCTCCTTTGTTTTTAAATTAGTCTCATCCAGGGAGGCATATTCAAGTCAGCGTTTATCTATCCAGGAACTGTGAATCCCCACATTCATGCACTCTGGAAAACAGTGCATGGAGATTCCCCAAAAAGCTAAAAATAGAATTAGCCCAATGACCAAGAAATTGCACTAGTAGGTATTTACTCCAAAGATACAAATGTAATGATCCAAAGAGGCACATGCACCCCAATGTTTATAGCACCAATGTCCACAATAGCCAAACTATGGAAAGAGCCCAGATGTGCATGGACAGATGAAAGGATAAAGATGTGGTATATATGTACAGTGGAATTTTACTCAGCCATCAAAAA
>NW_027403628.1:0-2762 GCF_003265705.2 Callorhinus ursinus
TGATTCTTGCAGCATATTCTTAAAAATGATCCTTAGAAATGGCAGCTCAAATGGATCATTTTTCCAAAGTGATAAATTAACAAGGGTTAGAAAATAATCAATTTATTCTTCTTGTCCTTAAATATCTATCTTATTCCCATATTCCCACATAATTCAGAATTCACTAATTTAACAGGGTGGAAAGAATTTGACCTTGAGTTTGCTGTTCAGCTAACAAGGATAATGTCTTTGTCTGCCTTGGGGAGTTGACTGGCTTTCCTAACAGCACAGAGAACCAAATGCCTGCCCAGACACAATTTCAGAGTCAGCAGGTACCTTGTTCACATAGATGTAACACACATCGAGGTCACTGCCTCACTTTTGCAGTCCCAGAAAAATCCAGCTACCTAAAAGATCATTTGGGAGTATTGCTGTTTCATATGCTTCAACTTGTTATTTTCATCCAGTATTGGATCTACAACATAATTTCCCCATTTCTCAGCAAGGAGGCAGTAATAAGTGGCTACTTACACATCACAGGTTTCTTTATGCAGGAAAAAAAGAAGGAAACTAACATTTATTAAAAGCCTACTATGTGCCCAGCATCATGCTAGATACTCCACATATCATTCAACCCCCATTGCAACCCTGCAGGATGATATGTTATTTTCACTGAATGGACATTTGGAGATGTTAGTAATTTGCCCCAGATCTCACAGCCTGTAATTGGCAGAGTTGTATTTGACCCTAACTCCGTCACTCTTGAGCCTTCCACTACAGCACAGTCAGCAAGCCTCAAGTTTGACAGCACCACAGTTCAGAAATCAGCCTCTTGGAGACTGTCACATCAATACAGATGCCACCACTATGAGTTGTTGGGATTAAAATGGGACATATGTTCTGAATACAGACAGGGTCAAGACTTTCATTTTCACTGAGCACATGGCAATTAAATACCTTCCTGAAAGCACATGATGGAGAATGAGCTTTGGAGCATCATTGAGGCACTTTCTAATGAATGCAAAAATGACTGGAGTTGTAAAATCATGTTGCAATCACACCCTCTCTAAAAGTTAGGCATGAAGGCCAAGTTGCTTTCATCAGCCACATTGCAAAATATTTAAGGATAAGCACATGTTGCGGGGTTTCAATAAGACCAACATTAAAACTATATTCTGTTTCCAGTCTGGTATCACATGTAGCAAGCCAGATATTTCTTTTCTTTATTTATTTAAATGAAAAAAAGAAATGGAGGCACTGATGTGCACATTGCCACTTGTAACTAGATTGTAAGGTCTGGATACAGGAGCTACTTCACAATTCTTTGGAGCTCTTTTATCAGCACAAAAAGGATATACAACAAATTCTTACTGAATGAATGAATGAGATCCTGTTTCCTTATTCAGAGGCGAGAGGACAGAATCCAACACTGACTAAGAATCTTTAATATGCTAAGCTCTCAGACTAAACTTGAGTCTAGAAGACAGAAAACCTGACTTCTACAACTAACTAGCTGGGTAAGTAATTTAAATTCTCTGGTCTTTCCTACTTTATTTATCATATGAGAGGTTTGAAAGGCCCCATTTAACACCATGACTCTATGATTCTACGAAACAGAATCAGTTATTCAGACCACACTTACTCTCTGATATCTTTCTTGCTATCCAATAACATAGGAGTTTGACAAAAATGTGGCTTAGAAAGAAATACAGAACTCAAAATTAAAAAAAAAAAAGAACAAGGACCGGGGCATCTGGCTCAGACGGTTAAGCGTCCGACTCTTGATTTTGGCTCAAGTCATGATCTCAGGCTCGTGAGATTAAGCCGCACCTCAGGGTCCGTGCTCAGTATGGAGTCTGCTTAAGATTCTCTCTCCCTCTGTCCCTCCCCCCACTCATGCACACATGCACATGCTCTCTCTCTTAAAAAAAAAAAAGAAAGAAAGAAAGACTACCTAGATCAAAAGGCAGCTTGATGACTCTTGAGTATGTGGACAAAGGATGGAATTCAAATCTTTAGTGGATACCAGTAACCTTTGCACATGTGATGTGACCTGGTGCCTAGCCTTATCCTTTAGTTGGGTATGGTGGGAAAGAGGGTAGAATTGCTGAGGTTAATTCCAGTCAGGGGTCTGATCAGGTCTTTTAATGTGTCTGGGTCTCAGTTTTATCCATATTTAAGTAGGTAAGCCTGTGTAATCTTCTCTCACAGGAAAGAAAACAGCACATTGTATAAGCAAAAGCAGATTAAGCATAGGAACCTCTTCAGAAGAAAAAATTTCCCCAGTTATTTGGTGTGTCCACTTCCGTCTTGTATGGAGAATTAGAGAAGAGAGAGAAACTAGAGAAAGAGGCAGAGTATCCTTCCTCTCATTTCTAGGGTACCTTGGATTTGAAGAGCATCTTTGGTTAGGGATCTGGAGTAGAGAGCAAATTAGGGAACAGGAAGTAAGATAGGCCTGATGTTCCTGAAAATTTTTCATAGCAGCACAGAATCTTGAAATCTTGGTGAGACCACCCAAGTGGAGCCTCTAGTCCTATTCTCATGGAACGTGACACTTGAACTTCTACCATCAGTGGAGTCTAAATGAGCTAACTGGCTTTGCTGAAGCAGGACCTGGTGAGGGACCCAGGAGCTTCAGGGAACTATGAGTGATCTATCCCGAGACTCCTTAGGAGCTTTTGGTGTCCTAGTATTCCAAATGTTATCCAGAGTGAGAAATAGGGACCATGTGAATGATTCTTGCAGCATATTCTTAAAAATGATCCTTAGAAATGGCAGCT
>NW_027403629.1:0-2762 GCF_003265705.2 Callorhinus ursinus
AGGCCATCATGAATGTCAGGGGCCAGTGCGTGGCTGCTCAGGCAGGCGAGGGCTCAATTTCAACTGAGGGAGACTCTGGCTTGTCTAGCAGGGGTTCTGGAGGGCTGCCTTTCCATCTCCTCTACTGACCAGTTCTGGGACTGGAGCCATTTTACCTCCCCTCGCTGGGCATCCCTCTCCTCCTCTGTGCGATGTGTTGATGCTGAATGATCCCTCCCATGGCGGGAATATGTGGAGTGCTGGTGATTGACGTAAGCCTGGCACGGAGCCTGGATTGCCGAGTGCACAGGGGGATGTTGAGCGGTGTGGGCAGTGAGCACTCCTTCCCCGGAAAGCAATTTAGGTCTTCCATGCAGCCGCCAGGCCACTAGCTGGGAGCCGAGGAGCAGTGGCCGACCACACTCCTGACACCAGGGCCCTGCGTGTGGCTCTTCCTTAGCACTGGGACACGGTGGGGACCCCGGGACATTGGGCCAGCTCCTCTCTCTGAGGGAAGGAGACGAAAGAAGGCTTTTCTTGGGGACCCCCAAGGCCACATAAGAGGGGAGGAGGCTTCCCCCAAAACAGTACATTGAAATTCTGCTTCTGTTAGAACCTGAGCGTTGGGCTTTGGTTATTTCACTTGCGGGGCTGACGAGATACACTTGTTCTCCAAGACTCCTCCTCAGATGAAGAGCTCTTGCAGGTCCCGGGCATCCTGGAGCCGGGGAGGGGAGAGGGGCCAGTCCCCTCCCAGGCTCCTACAGGAGACCTGTCCTACCAAACCAGGATGGTTTCGGGTCGTGGTCCTGGGCTAGTGTTGGCGAGAGCCGGTTACTGCTCCTGACTCTGCGGCGTAGAGGGCCTTTTTTAGACATCGCAAAAGCCACCGAAGACAGGGGTTTCAGAAAAAACACACTCCTGCACTCGGTCCCGCCCCAAGACTGTGGCTGTCTTCTCCAGCTCCAGAGGAAGAGGGTATCCTCTGCTTCTTTGGGCTTTGGTCCTCTGAACCACGAGCAAGCATTGAAAAGTGTCTACCGCTCCTCTAGAAGTGCACCAGCCCTGGGGGGGCCAGTCACTGTGCACACACGAAGACGGACAACGTGCTAAGTAAGTGCAGGAGTTCATCCTGTTCAAACGGCCTGCGGATCGGTGGGGTTTGCTGCTTCTGTGCCCTCCAGTCTGTCGCCTTTCCTAGGATGGAAATGCTCCTGGAGTCGCCTCTCGGTCCTTTGAGCTTTGTTCCTGCTGGTTTCAGTGTCAAGGGACTCCAACTGAGCATTGTGCCCTATGTCCTCAGGGCGATGGTGGTGAAGGTCAGTTATGATTGTCTGGGAGGGTCCTTCTGGTTCCTGCTCGCCTAGGCACAGGTGCGGTAGCGAGAAGTCACGGAGCCATCCCCCAATTTCAGCATTGTGCCCCTTGTTCCCCAGGGATGGTGCTAATGGTCCTTTGGGATTGTCAGGGAGGGCCCTCCAGGTTCTGCTCCCCCAGGCACAGGTGTGGTGGCAAGAAGCCCCAGAGCAGTCCTCCAACGTCAGCACTGTGCCCCATGTCCTCAGGGATGGTGCTGATGTTCCATGCGGATCATCTGGGAGGGTCCTCCAGGTTCCCGCTTCCTCAGGCACAGGTGTGGTGGCAAGAAGCCCCAGAGTCCTCCCCCTAATCCTGTATTGTGCCCCCAGGGGTCCTGGTGCTGGTCATGGGCTGTCAAGTGGGTACAGGTGGATCCTCCAGGTGGGGCCTGGAGGCTGGAGTAAACCAGATCTCACACAAGTTGCATGAGGAACAGGTGAGTTGAGTTGTTCATTTGGAAGAGTAATTTCGCTTCTCCAAAAAGGTCAAAGTCATTGGTCTCCTTTAGAATGAAGATAATGGGGGCGGAGCAAGATGGCGGAGGAGCAGGAGACCTGGATTTCGTCTGGTCTCAGGAATTCAGCTGAATAGGGATCAAACCATTCTGAACACCTACGAACTCAACAGGAGATCGAAGAGGAGAGTAGGAACAACTCTCTGAACAGAAAAGTGACCACTTTCTGGAAGGTAGGACGTGCGGAGAAGTGAATCCGAGGCGAGATTCGGTAGGATAGACGGCGGGGGAGGGGCCTCCGTCGGCCGCTTCTGGTAAGTGCTAGAGCCGCGGAGCACAAAATCGGAACTTTTAGAAGTTGGCTCCGCGGAGGGACGTCGCTGCAGTGGCTAAGCAGGGGGGTGGAATCCTCCCGGGACAGTGTGGTCTCAGGACCCTCGGGGTCACAAAGAGACCGGGGGTGCCTGAGTGCGCCAGAGCTCCCAGGTATCGGAGCGGGGAAGCCGGCTGCAGAGACGGAGCCGAGGCGCGGGCTCTCAGCTCGGGGTGCCATAGACTGTGACCCGCGGCCCAGTCGGGCCACTGCTCCTCCAGCAGGGACCCAACAAGCGGCAGAGCCAGGAAGACTCCCCTTCCTTCCGGGGGAGGAGCGGTGCGGGAACGCACTGCAGGGATCTGCTGGGTTTGGAGACTCTGCGCGGGGTCGGGTACCAGAGATAGCAACGCTCGGTCACAGGCCGGGTGAGCACGGGGCGTGGCCGGAGACCGGGGACACGGAAGTGACTGCTTTTCTCTGGGGGCGCACTGAGGAGCGGGGCCCCGAGTTCTCGGCTCCTCCGGGTAGAGATTGGGATGCCACCATTTCTGCCCTGGTCCTCCAAGGCTGTACGGAGAGCTTGCAGGGAACAAAAGCTCCTGAGAGCAAACCGGAGCAGCTTCCTTAGCCCGGACCGACAAGGGCGGGGCAATT
>NW_027403630.1:0-2761 GCF_003265705.2 Callorhinus ursinus
CCCAGGGGTTGTGGCACCTGAGTAATACCAGAGTACTCAGCCTGCCATCCGGAAGTAAAGCATGCCATTTGGAGCTCTAGAAAGCATCAGAGCAGGGAAATTCTGCATGCCCATCCCAGGAAACCCCCACAGTAAGTGACACCCTGGCTGCAAACCCTGAGCCTGACATTCACCCGGAACCATACCCTCAACTCTGGTCCCCGGGAAGCTCGCCGCAGCACCAGTAGTTCAGGTCTGCCATGCTCCTAGTTCCTAACTCTAACCGTAGGTTAGTTTCTGAGGGGTCTGTCCCCGGATGCCTGGCTCCAAACTCCCGGGGATTGTGGACACATCAGCAGTACCACAAGACTCAGCCTGCCACCCAGATGGAAACCACACCATTTAGAACTTCGAAAAGGTTTCAGAGCAGGAGAAATCCGCATGCCTTTGCAAGCAAAACCCCACTTGAAGTGGTCTCCTGGCTGTAAACCCTGTGCCTGATACTCTCCCTGACCCACCCATGTCCTTAACTCAGATCCCCGGAAAGCTCACCATGGTGCCGGCATAACGGGCTGGCCATGCTCCTAGGACCTAACTCTAAACCTAGGTGGCTTCTGAGGGGTCTATCCTCAGAGTTCTGTTTCCAAAGCCCCAGGGATTGGGGACACCTGAGCAATACCATAGGACTTAGTCTGCCACCCAGAAGGAAACCGCACCATTTGGAACTTGGAATGCATACTGAGCAGGAGAACTCTGCATGAAAATCCCACTAACCCCCACTTTCATCGGCCCCCTGGGGGCAAACCCTGAGCCTAACACTCAACTTGACCCACACCCTCAGCTCAGCCCCAAGGTAATCTTGCCACAATGCCAACAAATGGGGCCTGCCATTCCCCATGGCTCTAACCCTACGTTGGCTTCTGAGAGTTCTGTTCCCAGAGTCCGGGCTCCAAAACCCAGGATTGTGGACACCTGTGGAATACCAGAGGACTCAACCTGCCATTCAAAAAGAAACCACGTTTTTTTGAGCTCTGCAAAGGACTCAGAGTGGATAAATCTGCATGCCCATCCCAGCAAACCTACAAATTCAGTGGTCCATTGGACACACACCCTGAGCCTGACATCACCCTGACGCACTCCCTCAACTCAGACACCAGAAAGGTCGCCAGAGCATTGGCAGTTCAGGCCTGTCATGCCCCTAAGCACTAACCCTAACTCTAGGTTGGCTTCTGAGGCATCTTCCCCAAAAGCGGGGCTCCCACGACACAGGTTTTGGGGACTCCTGAGCATTAGCTGAGGACTCAGCTTGCCATTCAGAAGGAAACCACACTTTTTGAAATCCGGAAAGTGCTCAGAGCAGGAGAAATCTGCATGCCCATCCCAATGAACTCCCACATTCAGAGGCACACTTCCCACAAACCCTAAGCCTGACCCTCACTCTGCCTCAGGCTCTCAACCCAGCCCACGGGGAAACTTGCCACATTGCTGGCATATCAAGAGAACCATGCCTCTAGGCCCTAACCCTAACCGTAGATTGGGTTCTGATGGGTTTCTCCCCAGATGTCTGGCTACAAAACCCTAGGTATTGTGGTCACCTGAGCAATACCAGAGGATTCAGCTAACCATCAAAATGAAACCGTGCCTTTTGGAACTCCATAAAGGATTCAGAGCTGAGAACTGTTCATGCCCATCCCATCGAACCCTCATATTCGGCGGCCCCCTGGCCACAAACTCTGAGCCTGACACCCACAGTGATCAACTCTCTAAACTCAGACCCCCACAAAGCTCTGCCCCGCGCAGGCAGATCTGACCTGCTGGCACCTGGGGCCTAACCCTAACCCTAGGTTTTCTTCTGAGGGGTTTGTCCCTAGAGGCCTGGCTCCAAAGCCCCAGGGATTCGGGACAACGGAGCAATACCAGAGGTCTCAGCATGCCCTTCAGTATGAAGTGGTGGCATTTGAAACCCCAGAAATGACTCAGAGTAGAAGAAATCTGCATGCCCATCCCAACTAATCCCAACTTTCATTAGTTCCCTACCCACAAACACTGAGCCTGACAATCACCCTGACCCACGACCTCAATTCAACCCTACAGAAAGATCACCACAGCACCGGCTAATCAGATCCGCATGCCCATAGGCCCTAACCACAACCCTGGAATAGGGTCTGATGTGTCTCTCCCCAGAAGCCTGGTTCCAAATCCCCATGGATTGGGGTCACAAAGCAATGCCAGAAAACACAGGCTGCCACCTAGCAGGAAACCCTGCCATTAGGAAGTGTGGGAAGGACTGAAAAGAAGAGAAGTCTGCATGGCCATCCCAATGAATCCCTAATTTCAGTGGCCCCTTGGCAGCAAGTCTGAGCTGGACACACACCCTGACCCATGCCCTCAACCAAGCCCCCCGGAAGCTCCCAACATTGTTGGCAGATTGGGGCTTCCAGGATACAAAGCCCTAACCCAAAGCCTAAGCTGGCTTCTGAGGATTCTTTACCCAGCGGCCTGACTCAAAAGTCCCATAGAGGTGACATTTGAGCAATACTGGAAGAATCAGCATGCCATCCAGAAGGAAACCACACTATTTGGAACCCTGGAAAGGAGTCAAAGCAGGAGAAATCTGCATGTCCATCCCAGCGAACCCTGACTTTCAAATGGATATTTCTGTGCTGATGTTTGTGAAATGTGGGCACTCGCTCTGTCCCCTTGGGATTTCTCAGTGCCCACCAGTGGGTTTGAACTTGTGCACTTTCTCTGGATCATCTGCCTGCACTGTGTCTTAGGAAGC
>NW_027403631.1:0-2761 GCF_003265705.2 Callorhinus ursinus
TGATTCTTGCAGCATATTCTTAAAAATGATCCTTAGAAATGGCAGCTCAAATGGATCATTTTTCCAAAGTGATAAATTAACAAGGATTAGAAAATAATCAATTTATTCTTCTTGTCCTTAAATATCTATCTTATTCCCATATTCCCACATAATTCAGAATTCACTAATTTAACAGGGTGGAAAGAATTTGACCTTGAGTTTGCTGTTCAGCTAACAAGGATAATGTCTTTGTCTGCCTTGGGGAGTTGACTGGCTTTCCTAACAGCACAGAGAACCAAATGCCTGCCCAGACACAATTTCAGAGTCAGCAGGTACCTTGTTCACATAGATGTAACACACATCGAGGTCACTGCCTCACTTTTGCAGTCCCAGAAAAATCCAGCTACCTAAAAGATCATTTGGGAGTATTGCTGTTTCATATGCTTCAACTTGTTATTTTCATCCAGTATTGGATCTACAACATAATTTCCCCATTTCTCAGCAAGGAGGCAGTAATAAGTGGCTACTTACACATCACAGGTTTCTTTATGCAGGAAAAAAAGAAGGAAACTAACATTTATTAAAAGCCTACTATGTGCCCAGCATCATGCTAGATACTCCACATATCATTCAACCCCCATTGCAACCCTGCAGGATGATATGTTATTTTCACTGAATGGACATTTGGAGATGTTAGTAATTTGCCCCAGATCTCACAGCCTGTAATTGGCAGAGTTGTATTTGACCCTAACTCCGTCACTCTTGAGCCTTCCACTACAGCACAGTCAGCAAGCCTCAAGTTTGACAGCACCACAGTTCAGAAATCAGCCTCTTGGAGACTGTCACATCAATACAGATGCCACCACTATGAGTTGTTGGGATTAAAATGGGACATATGTTCTGAATACAGACAGGGTCAAGACTTTCATTTTCACTGAGCACATGGCAATTAAATACCTTCCTGAAAGCACATGA
The DNA here is from genome assembly GCF_003265705.2 of Callorhinus ursinus. Classification (NCBI taxonomy): domain Eukaryota; kingdom Metazoa; phylum Chordata; class Mammalia; order Carnivora; family Otariidae; genus Callorhinus; species Callorhinus ursinus. The sequence continues at coordinate 955 of NW_027403631.1, forward strand.
TGGAGAATGAGCTTTGGAGCATCATTGAGGCACTTTCTAATGAATGCAAAAATGACTGGAGTTGTAAAATCATGTTGCAATCACACCCTCTCTAAAAGTTAGGCATGAAGGCCAAGTTGCTTTCATCAGCCACATTGCAAAATATTTAAGGATAAGCACATGTTGCGGGGTTTCAATAAGACCAACATTAAAACTATATTCTGTTTCCAGTCTGGTATCACATGTAGCAAGCCAGATATTTCTTTTCTTTATTTATTTAAATGAAAAAAAGAAATGGAGGCACTGATGTGCACATTGCCACTTGTAACTAGATTGTAAGGTCTGGATACAGGAGCTACTTCACAATTCTTTGGAGCTCTTTTATCAGCACAAAAAGGATATACAACAAATTCTTACTGAATGAATGAATGAGATCCTGTTTCCTTATTCAGAGGCGAGAGGACAGAATCCAACACTGACTAAGAATCTTTAATATGCTAAGCTCTCAGACTAAACTTGAGTCTAGAAGACAGAAAACCTGACTTCTACAACTAACTAGCTGGGTAAGTAATTTAAATTCTCTGGTCTTTCCTACTTTATTTATCATATGAGAGGTTTGAAAGGCCCCATTTAACACCATGACTCTATGATTCTACGAAACAGAATCAGTTATTCAGACCACACTTACTCTCTGATATCTTTCTTGCTATCCAATAACATAGGAGTTTGACAAAAATGTGGCTTAGAAAGAAATACAGAACTCAAAATTAAAAAAAAAAAGAACAAGGACCGGGGCATCTGGCTCAGACGGTTAAGTGTCCGACTCTTGATTTTGGCTCAAGTCATGATCTCAGGCTCGTGAGATTAAGCCGCACCTCAGGGTCCGTGCTCAGTATGGAGTCTGCTTAAGATTCTCTCTCCCTCTGTCCCTCCCCCCACTCATGCACACATGCACATGCTCTCTCTCTTAAAAAAAAAAAAGAAAGAAAGAAAGACTACCTAGATCAAAAGGCAGCTTGATGACTCTTGAGTATGTGGACAAAGGATGGAATTCAAATCTTTAGTGGATACCAGTAACCTTTGCACATGTGATGTGACCTGGTGCCTAGCCTTATCCTTTAGTTGGGTATGGTGGGAAAGAGGGTAGAATTGCTGAGGTTAATTCCAGTCAGGGGTCTGATCAGGTCTTTTAATGTGTCTGGGTCTCAGTTTTATCCATATTTAAGTAGGTAAGCCTGTGTAATCTTCTCTCACAGGAAAGAAAACAGCACATTGTATAAGCAAAAGCAGATTAAGCATAGGAACCTCTTCAGAAGAAAAAATTTCCCCAGTTATTTGGTGTGTCCACTTCCGTCTTGTATGGAGAATTAGAGAAGAGAGAGAAACTAGAGAAAGAGGCAGAGTATCCTTCCTCTCATTTCTAGGGTACCTTGGATTTGAAGAGCATCTTTGGTTAGGGATCTGGAGTAGAGAGCAAATTAGGGAACAGGAAGTAAGATAGGCCTGATGTTCCTGAAAATTTTTCATAGCAGCACAGAATCTTGAAATCTTGGTGAGACCACCCAAGTGGAGCCTCTAGTCCTATTCTCATGGAACGTGACACTTGAACTTCTACCATCAGTGGAGTCTAAATGAGCTAACTGGCTTTGCTGAAGCAGGACCTGGTGAGGGACCCAGGAGCTTCAGGGAACTATGAGTGATCTATCCCGAGACTCCTTAGGAGCTTTTGGTGTCCTAGTATTCCAAATGTTATCCAGAGTGAGAAATAGGGACCATGTGAATGATTCTTGCAGCATATTCTTAAAAATGATCCTTAGAAATGGCAGCT
>NW_027403632.1:0-2761 GCF_003265705.2 Callorhinus ursinus
AAAAAAAAGGAAAAAGGGAGAGAATGTGATCAGGCAGGAGACTAGAACAAAGCCATACACTAGTGATTTAGGGTATATTTTGATCTGTTAGAAGAAACTGTACCTCAAAATTTTAAAGAGAGAACAACTTATATATATATGCCAAAAATAAGGGTAACTACTATGAAGGGATAAAATATGACTCTAAAAATGAAAAATAAAAAATGTTTTTTTTTTTTAAAAAAAGGGATTGATAAGATGTTGGTTGAAAAAGGGAAAAAGAAAAATAAAAAAAACAGTCAACAAAAATTAACTTTGATGAAATAATGAATCATGGTTAAAAAAAAAAAAAAAAGCCATGAATCTATGTGCAGTATTCCCCTAGCGCTGGAGTTCTCCCATTCTCCTTTATTGATCAACTTGGTCTTGGCTTGCTGGTTGTTTGTGCTGATCTTCTGGGGGAAGGGCCTGTTGTTGTGGTTTCCAAATATCTTTGCCGGAGGCGGAATTGCCCCGCCCTTGTCGGTCCGGGCTAAGGAAGCTGCTTCGGTTTGCTCTCAGGAGCTTTTGTTCCCTGCAAGCTGTCAGTACAGCTTTGGAGGACCAGGGCAGAAATGGTGGCCTCCCAATCTCCACCTGGAGGAGCTGAGAACTCGGGGCCCCGCTCCTCAGTGTGCCCCCAGAGAAAAGCAGTCAGTCCCGTCTCCCCGGTCTCTGGCCGCACTCCGTGCTCACCCGGCCTGTGATCGAGCATTGCTATCTCTGGCACCCGACCCCACACGGAGTCTCCAAACCCAGCAGATCCCTGCAGTGCATTCCCGCACCGCTCCTCCCCGGGAAGGAAGGGGAGTCTCCCCGGATCTGCTGCTTGTTGGGTCCCTGCTGGGGGAGCCGTGCCCCGACTGGGCCGCAGATCACAGTTTATGGCAACCCCGAGCTGAGAGCCCGCGACTCTGCTCCGTCTCTGCAGCTGGCTTCCCCGCTCTGATACCTGGGAGCTCTGGCGCACTCAGGCACCCCCGGTCTCTCCGTGACCCCAAGGGTCCTGAGACCACACTATCCCGGGAGGGTTCCACCCCCCGCTTAGCCACTGCAGCGACGTCCCTCCGCCGAGCCAATTTCTAAAAGGTCTGATTTTGTGCTCCGCGGCTCTAGCACTTGCCAGAAGCGGCCGACGGAGGCCCCCTCCCCCGCCATCTCTCCTCCCGAATATCGCCTCGGATTCACTTCTCCACACGTCCTACCTTCCAGTAAGTGGTCGCTTCTCTGTTCAGAGAGTTGTTACTACTCTCCTGTTCGATCTCCTGTTGAGTTCATAGGTGTTCAGAATGGTTTGATCCCTATTCAGCTGAATTCCTGAGACCAGATGAAATCTAGGTCTCCTACTCCTCCGCCATCTTCGGTAAGTCTACTTCAACATATTTTAGATACAGCTCATGTGGCAGTCTTTATTGAGTTTCTAGTAGGTTGTGAAACTTTTCATGTAAAAATATTCTCTTGAGAAAATATGATTTAGTGACTACAAACAGCATTAAACAAACTGAGGGTTTTAAAGGGTGGGGAATGGGTTAGCCCAGTGATGGGTATTAAGGAGGGCATGTATTGCATGGAGAACTGGGTGTTATATGCAAACAACAAATCATGGAACACTACATCAAAAACTATGTTGTACTATATGGTGACTAACATAACATAATAAAATAAAATTATTTAAAAAATAAATAAAAATGATCTACACATTCAATGCAATCCCCATCAAAATACCATCCACTTTTTTCAAAGAAATGGAACAAATAATCTTAAAATTTGTATGGAACCAGAAGAGACCCAGAATAGCCAGATGAATACTGAAAAAGAAAAGCAAAGCTGGAGGCATCACAATTCCGGACTTCCAGCTCTATTACAAAGCTGTCATCATCAAGACAGTATGGTACTGGCACAAAAACAGACGCATAGATCAATGGAACAGAATCGAGAGCCCAGAAATGGACCCTCAACTCTATGGTCAACTTATTTTTGACAAAGCAGGAAAGAATGTCCAATGGCAAAAAGACAGTCTCTTCAACAAATGGTGTTGGGAAAATTGGACAGCCACCTGCAGAAGAATGAAACTGGACCATTTCCTTACACCACACACAAAAATAGACTCCAAATGGTTGAAAGACCTAAACGTGAGACAGGAGTCCATCCAAATCCTAAAGGAGAACACAGGTAGCAACCTTTTCGACCTTAGCTGCAGCAACTTCTTCCTAGAAACATCGCCAAAGGCACAGGAAGCCCGGGCAAAAATGAACTCTTGGGATTTCATCAAGATAAAAAGCTTTTGCACAGCAAAAGAAACAGTCCACAAAACCAAAGGACAACCGACAGAATGGGAGAAAATATTTGCAAATGACATATCAGATAAAGGGCTCGTATCCAAAATCTATAAAGAACTTATCAAACTCAACACCCAAAGAACAAATAATCCAATCAAGAAATGGGCAGAAGACATGAACAGACATTTTTCCAAAGAAGACATCCAAATGGCCAACAGGCACATGAAAAAGTGCTCAACATCGCTCGGCATCAGGGAAATCCAAATCAAAACCTCAATGAGATACCACCTCACACCTGTCAGAATGGCTAAAATTAACAAGTCAGGGAACAACAGATGTTGGCGGGGTTGTGGAGAAAGGGGAACCCTTCTACACTGTTGGTGGGAATGCAAGCTGGTACAACCACTCTGGAAAACAGTATGGAGGTTCCTCAAACAGTTGAAATTAGAGCTACCGTTCGATCC
>NW_027403633.1:0-2761 GCF_003265705.2 Callorhinus ursinus
TGTATTCTCACCTATGTCGGCATACCTAATGAAAAAGATTTCTATGTGGAACCGTCTGCGTCCATATTAAGCTAAGGATGAGTTTATACTGATGTCTCCAACCTGGTCCGCCAACACATGGAGATTGTGACCTTCTCCCTTTGCTGATCTGTAACTTCCTACTCTAACTGTGATAAACCTGGCTCTCACCACCGGCCCTTTATTTAATTCATTGCTCCATTCCAGATTACAGATGTGGTGTTTGCAAAACTGTTAGCTACCACTCTGATGGCAGGGAACTTTATCAAATAGAGTCCACTGTACACGTACAGTACATTTTTTCTTTAATCAACAGATTCTATTCATTTCCAAAGTTCCTTATGTCAGCACCTTTTGTCATACAACCTACAGGGAGGGTTTTTTTCCCTCATATGTTTCTAATACAGTTAGATTATGTGTCACGTTCTGTATTCCATTGAATGGGAGGAAGAAATTGTCCTTGGTCCAAGGTTCTTACCGCAGGATGAAGAAAGAAATTGACATGAGACAGAGAAATAGGAGAAAAAAACCTAAAGTGCAATGATGTGCACATGGAGAAACAATAATGAACCTGAGGTCTAAGGAAATGCCCAAGGAAGCCAGATTTTCTACTTTTTGGACAAAGAGAAACCACACCTGTGATGAAATCACAGGACAAAGAAAACTTAACCTTGGGAGCTTCGATTAGTAAGGAATTCTAAACAAAATTTGGGCTGTGTTCGTAAATTAGTAAAAAGTAACAAGGGTTGTTTATACAGCCTTATGGGCTCCAAATCTCCCATCTCTGGTGATGTTGAAATCTCTTTACCTCCTGGTACGGGGACACCTTCACATGGGAGATGGATTTCCTTTCCAGGGGGACAGAGGAGGCTCTAAGTGTCCTCATTGCATAGGCTGTCTCTTAAGTAACTTTTATTTAAATGTTCTCTATTTCAAAGTGGCAGATTTGGGGCAGCCTGCCCTTGGCCCGCACACCATCCCATGACACTCCCACATCCTAAAGAACTTACTTTCAGTAGATTATTATTTACTCTTTGGGATGTAGAAATGTTTGTATTTTTTAAAGATTTTATTTTTAAGTAATCTCCACACCCAACATAGGGCCCGAATTGACAACCCCAAGATCAAGTGTTGCACTCTCCAGTCCCAGCTTACCGCCCGCAGCTGCACAGAGAACTACACCAACTGACCATGATTGAAGACAATAAGGAAAATAAAGACCATTCCTTAGAATGAGGAAGAGCAACTGTCATTTTTTCCTTGAAGAATGAAGTTGGTGGACTTATAAAAGCACTGAAAATCTTCCAGGACAAGCATGTGATCCTGTTACATATTGAGTTCCGAAAATCAAAGAGGAGAAACTCAGAAATTGAGATTTTTGTTGACTGTGATATCAACAGAGAACAATTGAATGACATTTTTCATCTGTTGAAGTCCCATACTAACGTTCTCTCTGTGAATCCACCAGACAATTTTACTGTGAAGGAAGATGGTATGGAAACTGTTCCTTGGTTTCCAAAGAAGATTCCTGCCCTGGACCATTGTGCCAACAGAGTTCTGATGTATGGTTCTGAACTGGATGCAGATCATCCTGGCTTCAAAGACAATGTCTACCGTAAAAGACGGAAGTATTTTGCAGACTTGGCTATGAATTATAAACATGGAGACCCCATTCCCAAGGTTGAATTCACTGAAGAGGAGATTAAGACCTGGGGAACTGTGTTCCAAGAGCTCGACAAACTTTACCCAACCCATGCCTGCAGAGAGTATCTCAAAAACTTACCTTTGCTTTCTAAATGTTGTGGATACCGGGAAGATAATATCCACAATGGGAAGATGTCTCAAAATTTTTAAAAGAGCACACGGGTTTTTCCATCCGTCCCGTGGCTGGTTACTTATCACGAAGAGATTTCTTATCAGGTTTAGCCTTCCGGGTTTTTCACTGCACACAGTGAGACACAGTTCAGACCCTCTCTATATCCCAGAGCCAGACCCTTGCCATGAACACTTAGGTCATCTCCCCCTTTTGGCTGAACCTGGGTTTGCACAATTCTCCCAAGAAATTGGTCTGGCTTCCCTTGGAGCTTCAGAGGAGGCTGTTCAAAAACTGGCAACGTGGGGCGGAGCAGGATGGCGGAGGAGTAGGAGACCTAGATTTCGTCTGGTCTCAGGAATTCAGCTGAATAGGGATCAAACCATTCTGAACACCTACGAACTCAACAGAAGTTCGAACAGGAGAGTAGCAACAACTCTCTGAACAGAGAAGCGACCACTTACTGGAAGGTAGGGCGTGCGGAGAAGGGAATCCGAGGCGATATTCGGGAGGATAGAGGGCGGGGGAGGGGCCTCCGCCGGCCGCTTCTGGCAAGTGATAGAGCCGCGGAGCACAAAATCGGACCTTCTAGAAGTTGGCTCAGCGGAGGGACGTCGCTGCAGTGGCTAAGCGGGGGGTGGAATCCTCCCGGGACAGTGTGGTCTCAGGACCCTTGGGGTCACGGAGAGACCAGGGGTGCCTGAGTGCGCCAGAGCTCCCAGGTATCAGAGCGGGGAAGCCGGCTGCAGAGACGGAGCAGAGTCGCGGGCTCTCAGCTCGGGGTTGCCATAAACTGTGATCTGTGGCCCAGTCAGGGCACGGCTCCCCCAGCAGGGACCCAACAAGCAGCAGATCCGGGGAGACTCCCCTTCCTTCCCGGGGAGGAGCGGTGCGGGAACGCACTGCAGGGATCTGCTGGGTTTGGAGACT
>NW_027403634.1:0-2760 GCF_003265705.2 Callorhinus ursinus
CTCCAGAGCCCCTGCTAGCCCAGCCAGAGACTCCCTGAGCCCAGAGCGAGCCCTCCCCTGCCTGCCTAGCAAACATTTGCCCCTCAGCTTCATGATGGCCTGTTCTTGACCCTGAAGGTGAGCTGGCCAATTAGGAGAGGAGTCCAGCTTTTGGGACAGGCTGTAGTTATAGGAAAGAGTGACACCATGTGAGCTAGCAGGAGGCACACTCTAGTCTCCCTCATGGAGCCTACTCGGGACTAGGGGTCTGGGTGCCCTAGGGGCCAGCACACAGCAGGGTCTGTGGTGACCAGGCAGCCATGGACCCTAGGGAGTTTCCACTCTGCCCTCTCCCCACTCCTGACTGGCCTCACCTCTCCTCACTCTGGGGCTAGACGACCAGGAATCAGGCCCCATTGGCCTGGCTCAGCTCCAGCTTGTAAATATTTCCAAGCCCCTGGAGCAGCTGGATTTCCTGGGGCCAGAGGGAGGACTGGCTGTGGACAAGGACTGCGCTGGGGAGGATGCAGGTCCTTGTAGAGGGTGAAGGATGGGGCAGGGGCCGAGTCCTGGGGCCACTGCTCATGTCTACATAGGGCTGAAATCCCTGAAGCCCCACGGGGTCCTTCGTTATTGTAACGGCTCCCTGCACGTGGGAATCCCGCTGGTGGGCCCCTCAACCCCAGCCTCCTTCCCGCCCCTCTGACTCCAGCCAGGGTTGCAGCCAGGGACAGGCTGGAAGTCCATCCCTGGTCCTGCCAGGAAGACAAGGCAAAATGAGGAGAGGAGAAGGGGAAGGGTCGGACTGATCTTCTCCCTGTCCTGAGTCGGCCTCCACTGATGCCTCCAGGTCCTCTGGCCCACCCCAGCACTTAGCTGGACGCTGAGAGGGAGTTTGCATTCCTGCAGACTGGAATGCATTCCAGCTCGGTGGGGGATATTGAATGACTTGTGCGTCCCCAAATATCCTACGCACCTGGCCTTGCACGCTAAGGCCTGCCGCACAGGGTGGCCGTGGTTGTGGGTCCCAGTGGACTTTGGGGCCACAGAGCAGTTGGCAGTGGTGAGGGAACATGGGGGACCCGTCAGGTCCAGAGCCATGCATCTCGTGTACATCCGCCGCAGGGCTGGGTCATTGTACAGGTGCTCTGTGCAGGTCCCTCTTGTACACCTGGACATGACCCACCTGGCTGGCCCTCTGGGTAGGGAGGCCTGTGTGCCTGGTGTACCTGTCCCCCACCTAACCCTAGAGAAGCAGCCACGTTCAACCGTTTCCATGTCCAACCCTCAGGGACAGTTGGGAACCTGGGTCAAGTGAGGCAGGGACTGGCCCAAGACAAATGAGGGGTGCAGAGCCCAAGGAGCAGGGCTGCTCTACAGTCCTAGGCCAGCCCCAACACTCCCATGAGGTTCACGTTGGGGGTGAGAGCCCCTAAGATCTGCGTGGATAGCTACCCACCCCATCTCATGTGGGGATATGAGCTTGGCATCCGATGCACGTAGAGGCATGCGCACTGCACAACCCCCCCCCCCACACACACACGACTCTGACTGCCCAGCTGGGGGTCAGAAGGGGAGGACACCCAGGGTACAAGGTGGACGACAAGGGGGAAAGAAAAAAGATGTTGGAGACAGCTGGGCCATGGGGCAGGGCATCAGGACTCCTGGCTAGGACCCAGACCCAGAGCATGGGGAGGCGAGACAGCCCAGGCTGATGGTCAGGGGTCCCCAAAGGGCCCACGGTTTGCCAGGGCGCTGGGAGAAGACAGGGTCTGGGTTCCGGTGTCCACCACCACCATGGGCACTTGGAGGTAGTAAGAGATACCCACCCCCAAGTCCAGGGGGCCTACAGCACGAAAGGCCTCAGCTTACTCTTCTGTCACTTGGGCTTGCAGAAGGAGCCTGTTGGCCTTGGATCTCCATCTCTGACTCACTGTGCTCCCAGTGCTGGGAAAATGCTTTGTACCCCCTGGAGCTCCTTCTCAGCAGAGGACACACTGTGAGCTTGGGGGGCTGAGGACCTGGGTAGGCAGAACGTGGCAGAGCACTGGGCCACCAGTCTGGATACCAAGGTCAGGGCCCTCCTTGTTGCAGCCTCAGGGTCCCCATTTGGAAGAGGATTCAGAATCACTGCTCTGGTTAGTGTGAGGTGGCCTTAGGAATGAATGGAGCACCAGGACCAGAGAGGGAAACGGGGACAAGGGAGGCTTCTGAGGTTTCTCGCATCACCCAAGGAACCCACAGATCCTGCTCCTGTGAGAGACACAGACACAGAGACAGGGAAGGAGACAGAGAATGAACACAGGACAGAGGGAACCAGGAGAAGTCATAGACTTTCCTCCACCAGCTTGGAAATTACATCCCGGCGTTTTGTGCCATTCCATTCCTGAGAGGGCCGTCACACAGGCCATCCACCCTGGAGGAGAGGGGATTCCACAGGGATGTGTGACCGGGATTCAGGGGTGCCAGGTGCCACTGTGGGGACTGCCCAGCACACGGGCACAGATGAGGCCCTGGGACCTGAGCCTAACCCTAATGGGAGCCTCTGGAGGTCTATGTTGTGAGAGGACAAGGTCAGAATCAGTTCATTACTACCTTCCCACGGGTGCTGGTACACAAGCAGGAGGGGGTGGATTTTCCTGGACCCCAGAGAAGACTCAAGCCTCTCTGAGCTATGTTCCATGCCAAGCCCAGCTCCTGGCTCATCCTTGCATTGTCAAATATGTACCAGCCTCCTGTGAAGGCAGGTATGGAGCATGGGTAGAGGTCCTACCCCTAATG
>NW_027403635.1:0-2760 GCF_003265705.2 Callorhinus ursinus
GGAGAGAAGCAGGCTTCGGGGTGACGGCGGCTCGCCCCCGCGGAGCTGCAGGGAGCGTGGAGTTCTTGGAGGAGAGGACACCTGCGTCTTCCCCTTTGGGGACTGTGAGTGATGAGTCTTTCCCGTGGAGGCTTCTAACCCTGTGTCTGTAACTGACAGTTGTTCCCGTCACTGACCCTGAGTGGTGGGCTCCCCCCTCTGGCCTCCCCTGCTGGCATCCCCAGTCCACTTTCCTGAGGTTCCCTTCTTCCATTTTCACAGTTCTAACCAGGTTTTGGGGGAGGGTTGTGGAAAATGGGAATTCCAGATCCTACTGCTTCTACTGCACCCAAGACCCAGGGGTTGCTGATTTAATCCTCCCACGAGTCTCTTGCTACCATGTGGCCTCCTTCAAGGGCCAGTGGCCTCTCCACGGTGGGTGAACTGGATCTGGGAGGGCTCGGCCTCCATCACTGTTTGATGTCGTCTCTGCTTCCATGACCTGGTGCTGACGTGGTTGTTTGGAAGAGTAATGGACTCTGCGTTGATTTCAAAGTGCAGTAAATTAGGTAAATTAGGTGGTCTTTATGTTGAGGAGTTGTAAAAGCTCTTTACGTATTCTGGACAACAGACGCTTACTAGATACATAATGTACAAATACTTCCTTCTGGGGGCTGTCTTTTCACTTTCAGGATAGTCACTTCTGATGTACAAAGATTTGTAATTTTTTTTTACATTTTTTTTAAGAGCGAGGGAGAGAGAGTGTGTGAGTGGTCGGGGCCAGAGAGAGAGTGAGAGAGACTCTCAAGCAGGCCCTACACTCAGCGTGGAGCCTGACATGGGGCTTGATATCATGACCTGAGCCAAAATTAAGTTAGATGCTTAACTGACTGAGCCACCCAGGCATGCTGAAATGATTTTTAATTTTGAGGATATTATTTTTCTTTCTATTCTTATGCTTTGCTGTCAGAGCTAAAAGCATTGCTAAATCCAAAGTTATGAAGATTTATCCCCATTTATTTAATTTGAGTTTATAATTTTATCTCTTACATTTAAACCTTTACTTATTTTGAGCTAACCTTTCTATGTGGAATGAGGTAAAGGTCCAGTATCTTTCCTCTGCACATGGATAACCAATTGTCCCCCAATGTAATGTTGTGCACCCTTGTCAAAATTCAATGGACCATAGAAGAACGGGTTTATTTCTGGTCTCAGTTAAATCCCACTGATCTGTATGCATACCTTTTCAAAAGTGTATCCATAACAATAAAAATTGTTATTTTATATATTTATTTAAATTTTTTTAAAATTTAAATTCAATTAATTAATTAATTAATTAATTCAATTAATGTATTATTTGTAATACATTTGTAATGTATTCAATAGTATGTCTTTTTATCACCATGGGGTGTCTTCAGAATTATTTAGATTTCCCTTACTTTCTTTCAGCAATGTTTTGTAACATTCAGTGTACAAGATGTGCACCTTGATTACATCTATTCCCAGATATTTGGTTAATATTGATGTTCTCTAAAAAGGAATTGTTTTCTTAAATTCCATTTTGGATGATTCATTGCTAGTGTATACAAATAAGTGATTTTTGTGTATTGATATTTTGTCCTGTAACTGTGCTGAATTAGGTAACTGGCTGTAATCATTTTTTGTTGATTCATAACCTTTGGTCCTCTCTGTGGTCTGCTCCCCTCCTGCCCGTCCTCTCCAGCCTCACCTCTTCCACCACGGCCCCCCTTTCTGTGGGCCACCCAAGTGTGTTGTCGTCCCACATGTTCCCTGGGCCTGACTACAAGCCTTTGCTTTTGCTCTGCCCTCTGCCAGAATCACTCTTCTATCCCCCTGCTTCATATCTGGCTTGTTCCCCCATTGGCTGGGTCTGGACTTGCCCTCTGGTGACCAGACTCATGTCTGCTGGTTGAGTGTGCTTATCCCCTATTTAAATGTAGTGCCCTCCTTCCCTGTGTGAATGATTTACTAACCTGCCGGGTATGGGGCAGGCCCAGGGAAGTAGCCTTAGTGCCTACGCAAAAACATCAGTCTCAGAGGGGCTCACCACACTTGCTGATAATGGGGGAACTGCTGTCCTCACAGGGGTAGCAGCTAGTACCCTTAAAGGGGGACCAGGCATGGGACGTGGTTGGACAAGTCTTTGAACCCTTTGGGGCCGGGGAGATGTATACCTGGACCTGGAAGCTTACACCCTTGGATTCAAGCCTGGGGCCTAAGCAAGCCCACTCTTCTTCCTGGTGTCATATTTTGCCTTCCCTGTCCACAGGCTGGACGTGAGTCCTGATGTGGCAGAGTTTGAGGGTGACCCCTCCTAGGAATACCAGTGGCTTACGGAGCACCTTGTCAGCAGGATGCCCAGCAGCCTTCCAAGGAGGACCCTACAGAAGTGGAGACCGGTCTGTGGGGGCCAGCGGCAGCCCACTCAATGCCAAGTGTGATGGGTGGCCGGTCCTGCTGATTCTAGCCGCTCTGTAACACATAGAAATGAGGGGGGCGCCTGGTTGGCTCAGTTGGTTAAGTGACTGCCTTCGGCTCAGTTCCTGATCCTGGAGTCCCGGGATCGAGTCCCGCATCGGGCCCCCTGCTCACCAGGGAGTTTGCTTCTCCCTCTGACCCTCTTCCCTCTCATGCTCTCTATCTCTCATTCTCTCTCTCTCAAATAAATAAATAAAATCTTTAAAAAAAAAGACATAGAAATGAGGGCTGTGCCCAAAGTTGCTTCCTTCCTGGAAGGTGGGGATGGGATCTGCAGGGGGG
>NW_027403636.1:0-2760 GCF_003265705.2 Callorhinus ursinus
TATGTCCAGCACACCGAAAAAGGCCCTGCTGGACACCTTCTGTCCTCCCAGACCCTTGGCTGCAGCTTCACCAGAGGCCTTCTGGCCACCCCCAGGGATCTGAGCTGAGGTGGTCAAGGCCAGCCTCACCTGGGGCTCTCAGGTTGACCTCCCTCATGGACTTCCCTTCCATCTGTCCCGAGGCCCAGGAACCCTTAGGGAAGGAAGGAGGAAGAGGGGAGAAGAAGCTGGGAAGGCCCACTGAGGGGAAGCCAGCACAAGCTGGGTGTCGGAGGGGGGTGGCCCTCTGGGTCGGCACACGCCCTGTCCCTCCTGAACGGAGGAGCCTCTGAGCCTGCGCTGACTCCCCAAACAACACACCTGAACAGCAGCATCAAGGCTTGCAAAAACGTCCTGAAGGTATTGCGCCGGTTGATGCTGGTGTCATCATCCAGGGCAATATTTCCAAAAACCTGAAATGAGAAAGAATGCTGCAGGCTGGTCCTGTTGGGTCCTCAGGAGCTGTGGCCAGGCAGAAGAGGATGTCTGCACGTGAGGACCCACAAGGCACAGGACGCTGCCCTTAGCCACCACCACTGTGGCAGGGGCTAGAGGGGCCAGCACTTCCAGCCAAACATGTCACTGCCCACCCCCCGCCCAGCTCCGCATGTCTACACCTGCAAGTCCGCATGCTGAGTAAAAATGCCACCCGGAGCTAAGTTTACATGGGCTGTGCTATATATAAGACAGGAAGCATTTGAAATTTCACCTTGTCATCAATGACTCCGAAGCAATAATTTTATTGGTAATAGCTATGAGGTCAACTTGAAAGTTTCTTTCTAAATTTCTGTGCAAATATCACAATGGGCTTTTTATCCATTTTAATTGATTTATTTTTAGGGTTAGGAATGCAAACAAGTCAGTAACTGTACTTGGCTTAAAATCTGGAATCTGGCTGAAAAATTTATGAACTATCACATATTCACCAAAAACAAAGATCAGTGACCCTTCTGGTCTTATAAATTCCCAAACCAAAGCAGGCACAAATATATATATATTTTTAAATAGCATCAGATCTCAGCAAATTTTAAAGGAAGAGAACCTTTTCAATCCCTGAAGTAGAGTTTAAAAATCACTTTTCAGCTAATCTTTAAGACAATGGCTTCTCCCACTATAATTTAACATTTAGATCCATCTCCCATCCTACTGCTGAAAAGTGGCCAGATGCCAAAGATTTAAAACTGGAACACTGCTTTGTCTTTTAAATGTTTTTCCAAGTAGCTGACAAAGGGTTCTTTGGCAAAATAAAGGCAATCTAACTTATCCAAGCTGAACTTGACAGTACAGTGATCTGGTGTGATCCTGTTGACTTTTTTCTTCTGTAATATATAACTTCCTGTAAAGGATCAGGTCAACTCTCTGGACTAACAGAATGACCAGCGGGTACTTTGCAGGCCACTCAGCACCAGGCAGATGTGCTCAAAAGCTCCACCACCGAATCAAACATGCCCATCAACATCCTAACAGCCCAATGGGGTTCCACTCAGGAGCACAGCAGAGCATTTTCCTACAGACGGTGGAGCTACGCCTCACTAGTGGACTCTGGGTGACAGGCCCAAACCCGTGGTGCTCAGCCTCCATGTCCTTATCGGTAGAACAGCCTTTCCGAGAATTAAGTTCATAAAGTGCTTCAAACATAGAAATGTTCCCCAAGTGCCAATCTGTCATTGATACCATTTGATGACCACGATCAGTGCCCTTTTGGCCCAGGGCACAGGGCCCCTTCTGCTCCCTGTCCCATCAGACGCACCCACCTGCATGCCGATGGTGGCGTAGATGAAGAACAGTATGGTGATGAGCAGACACATGTAGGGCAGGGCCTGTGGAGACATACAGAGGACAGGGCGGCTCCAGGGAGGGCTGCCCAGCTACATTGCTCAGGCCTCGTCTGTAGAGTGGACGGTGGCCGGGTCTCTGGGGCCACCCAGACCCCAGTGACCGTAAATCCACCCCCACTGACCATGAAGCCCCTCCACCAAGAGACCACCTCAGTTCCTTCGTCTATAATCAGTCATAGAACCCACCTCAGAGTCAGTGAGCATTACCAAGATGCTCTCTGGATCACTTAAAATGTCTTTGTAAACTACAATAGGATAACGGGTGCCAACAAGGAGCCTCCACGAGGAGGGGCTGCTCTGGTGGCGAGGAGGAGGTGGTGGCCACAGCACTGTGCATCACACAGGGGACGGTCAGGGCACGAGGGCCGTGCCTGGGCTTCACCTTGAAGGACTGGACGAAGGTCCACAGCAGGATGCGGATGGTGTAGCCTCGGTGCAGCAGCTTGATGAGCCGGGCAGCACGGAAGAGGCGGAGAAAGCTGAGGTTGATGAAATTGTTCTGTAGGGAAGAGAGGCTGTTCTCTAACCTGCGGAGACCAGCCTCCTACAACTGCAGGTGCTGCTCCCCACCCACCTCTCCCTGGCGTGCTGTGGTCCTAAAGAAAAGTGCATACAAAGAGAGATCGAACAAAACATCACTGCTCTACGATATAAGCAGCAATCGGCCACCAGAAAACCTTCCAAAAGTAAAGCTTGTCATTGCAAATCACTTCTCATGCAGCAAATCAAAGAAACCCCTCCGCTTTAGGCTCCCCTGCACCCAACAGGGTGGGGAGAGAGAGAAAAATTCTCAGAAGCAGCTCCTTGCTGCCAGGTGGAGCCAGGAGACGAACTGTAGATGGGCCTCTAACACTGACTGCCTCTTGCAAGACACAGCCAAGCC
>NW_027403637.1:0-2759 GCF_003265705.2 Callorhinus ursinus
TCTAACCTTTAAACCCAGCAATTGCAATTCTGGGTATTTACCCCAAAGATACAGATGTAGTGAAAAGAAGGGGCACCTGGTCCCCAATATTCATGGGGAAGGAAGGATCTACATCCTAGGGCACGTGGCGAGACCACTGTCCAGGTGCCTGTTTGGCCTAGCAGAAAGCTGAGTTGTTGGTCTCCTGTTCCAAGAGGACATGTTGATCCCTTGTCTAGGTGTGTCCTTGGATTAGCACAGAGCTTGGATTTTGGTCTCTAGGTACAAGAGTGATATGTTGGTGCCTGCTTCGCCTAACACAGAGCTGAGTTGTTGCTCTACAGGTCCATGAACACATTGTGATCCCTCTGTCCAAGTTGCTGGGCTAGTACAGGTCTGAACTTCCTGGTCTCCAGGTCCAAAATATATTATGAGACCTCTGTCCAGGTGACTGCTTGGCCTAGCAGAGATATGTTGTTGGTCTCCATGCCTAAGGGCACATGGTGATCCCTTCGTCTAGGTGTCTCCATGGCCAGGTGCAGAGCTGTGTGTTGGTCTCCAGGTCCAAAGGCACATTGTGAGACGTCTGCCCAGGTGCCTGCTTGGCATAACACAGAGATGTATTGTTGGAATGCAGGTCCTAGAGCACATGGTGAGCCTGCTGTTTAGGTGCCTGCTTGGCGTAGCACAGAGCGGCTGTGTTGTACTTCAGGTCCACTGGCACATGGTGAGTTCTCTGCGCAGGTGTCTGCTTAGCCCAGCATAGAGTTGAGATGTTGGTCTCCAGGTCCAAGGGCACGAGGAGAGGTCACTGTCCAGGTAACTTCTGGCTGAATGTAGAGCAATGGAACAGGGCTTAGGTCCACCTGCACATGGTGATCACATTTTCTAGGTGAGTTCTTGGCAACATCCTAAGCTGGGTTGACAGTCTCACGTCCAAGGGTACATAGCGCTCCCTCTGTCCAGGGGTCTGCTTAGCCTACCTCAGAGATCCTTTCTTGGTCTCCAAGGGAAAAGCCACATGGTGAGCCTGCAGTTCAGTTGAGTTTATTCTCAATGCTGAGCTGGGATACAAGACTTGTGGTTTCTTGGCACTTGGCAAGCCTCGTATTCTTTGGACTCACTTGCCTGGTGTCACACTGGCCTGGCTAGCTTGTGGTGTGAGGGCTCCTTGTCCACCCCATATCTATGTGAATCACCTGCTCAGTGTCAAATAGGATCAGAGAGCTCCCAGGCTTCAGGTTCCTGGTGCTCTGTTTAGGGACTGAAATTCTTTATATTCTGCTGTTTTTGATGGTTTGTGGTTTATGGGATCATTGTCAGCCAGGTATATGGTGAATTAGTTTGTCACCTCTTAGCTGGTTCAGACAGCTTATTGTCTGAGGACCTGTGGTCCAAGATCTCCCTCTGTGTCCAATGATGTGGTGATTTCCTCAGGTTGTGGACTCAGCTTTCCTTTGTTGAACCCGGTTGTGACCCCAGAGGTATGGGTCCTAGCTGGCTGAGAATCCACTTTACTCGGATTCCCAGGGTCCAAATCAGAATGCATACCTGAGCAGCCAGTCCATCCTCACAGAGGAAAATGCGTCAAGGAGTAGCTGGGTTCATGGACTCTCAGGACCACAGAGGGGCACAAAGACAGGAACACACATAAAGGTGGTCTGCAGAAAGTTGGTGAGAGTGGGCAGGGGTATTGCCATGGGCAGGGGCAGAGAATACATTAGAGAACTCAAGGAAGTGCAGGAATAGCTATGGCCGAAGTGCCAACGCTCCTCAGTGCAGCCTGGGCTGTTGCTGTGCTTTCTTAACATCTCTGGGGCATCACAATGCCTCTTGTGATGTCATAACCATACCCTGGCCAATCACCATGACACTATAAGTTGATCCCATTTGGATGACCAATTATGATGCAGTTTGGTTGGCCATTGAGCAACGGCTTTCTCAGTAACCCTTCTGACATCATTGCCTGGAAACCATCTTTTATAAAAAACAGGTTAAGTTTCCTTCAAGAGGAAAAAATATTATTTAGGATATATTTATAGTGAAGGTCAAGGTGAGCCTGAAAGACTCAACCAGTACAAAGCTAAATGTATCACACAGAGTCACGATTCACTGAAACACTGACACCGTTATTAATGAGGACAGGGGCCAATAGATCCCATGGAAGGTCACACTTCCTTGGGGTAAGTTGGATAATATGGCACTAGAACAAATGCTATTCTCAAGTCATTCATCAAAGCTTATATAAAAGTGTTGAAAATGGTAGATATATGTTGGGTACATCTTCCCACAATGAACATAAACCTGGAAAGGATGAAGCTGTGTCACAAATCATTACCTACTTGCCAAAAGCACATTCAGCTCTCATAGAAGTGGGGCAACAAAAGCCAGTCTGTCACCAGGTTCACAGTCTTCATGTCCAACATCCAATCAGAAAGAACTGTTGGGAAGAGTTAAGTTTGTCTCATCCCTCAAATACAACTACATACTTATCAAATCATTCTGAAAACCCAAGAAATCAATCAGAGATCTAAGAATACAAATGCTGCAAGTCTGCATGTAGACAAGGGACCACCCTTTGGAAGGGAGGAAGTGTGGAGACGTGAATGTGCTGTGATGTAGCTGAGGATACAGTGGAGATGAGGGAGTCTGCTTGAGGAAGTGACCACAAAGTATTATCAGCAGCAGGGTGCAAATACAGATCTTTTTGAAGTCTGGATAAAGAAGATTTATTATATATACACAATGGAATGATACTCAGCCACCAAGAAAAACGAAAC
>NW_027403638.1:0-2759 GCF_003265705.2 Callorhinus ursinus
CTGTATGAGTTCTAGCAGTTTTGGGGTGGAGTCTTTTGGGTTTTCCACATAAAGTATCATATCCTCTGCAAAGAGTGAGAGTTTGACTTCCTCTTTGCCGATTTGGATGCCTTTGATTTCTTTTTGGTGTCTGATTGCTGTGGCTAGGACTTCTAATACCATGTTGAATAGCAGTGGTGAGATTGGACATCCCTGCCGCGTTCCTGACCTTAGAGGAAAAGCTGAGAGCTTTTCTGAGAGAAAAAGCTGAGAGAATGATATTCGCTGTAGGTTTTTCATAGATGGTTTTGATGATATTGAGGTATTTACCCTCTATCCCTATACTCTGAAGAATTTTGATCAAGAAAGGATGCTGTACTTTGTCAAATGCTTTTTCTGCATCTATTGAGAGGATCATATGATTCTTGTTCTTTCTTTTGTTAATGTATTGTATCACGTTTATTGATTTGCGGATGTTGAACCAGGCTTACAGCCCAGGGATAAATCCCACGTGGTCATGGTGAATAATCCTTTTAATGTACTGTTGGATCCTATTGGCTAGGATTTTGGTGAGAATTTTTGCATCCATGTTCATCAAGGATATTGGTCTGTAATTCTTTTTGATGGGATCTTTGTCTGGTTTTGGGATCAAGGTAATGATGGACTCATAAAATGAATTTGGAAGTTTTCCTTCCATTTCTATTTTTTGGAACAGTTTCAGGAGAATAGGTATTAATTCTTCTTGAAATGTCTGATAGAATACCCCTGGGAAGCCATCTGGCCCTGGGCTTTTGTTTCTTGCGAGATTTTTGATGACTGCTTCAATTTCCTTAACGGCTATAGGTCTGTTCAGGTGTTCTATTTCTTCCTGGTTCAGTTTTGGTAGTTGATACATCTCTAGGAATGCACCCATGTCTTCCAGGTTATCTAATTTGCTGGCATAGAGTTGCTCATAATATGTTCTTATAATTGTTTGTATTTCTTTGGTGTTGGTTGTGATCTCTCCTCTTTCATTCATGATTTTGTTGATTTGGGTCATTTCTCTTTTCTTTTTGATCAGTCTGGCCAGGGGTTTATCAATCTTGTTAATTCTTTCAAAGAACCGGCTCCTAGTTTCGTTGATCTGTTCTACTGTTCTTTCGGTTTCTATTTCATTGATTTCTGCTCTGATATTTATGATTTCTCTTCTCCTGCTGTGTTTAGGCTTTATTTGCTATTCTTTCTCCAGCTCTTTTACGTGTAGGGTTAGATTGTTTATTTGAGACCTTTCTTGTTTCTTGAGAAAGGCTTGTATTGCTATATACTTTCCTCTCAGGACTGCCTTTGCTGTATCCCAAATATTTTGGAGAGTTGTGTTTTCATTTTCACTGGTTTCCTTGAATTTTTTTAATTCTTCTTTAATTTCCTTGTTGACCCATTCATTCTTTAGTAGGATGCTCTTTAGCCTCCACGTATTTGAGTTCTTTCCGACTTTCCTCTTGTGATTGAGTTCTAGTTTCAAAGCATGTGGTCTGAAAATATGCAGGGAATGATCCCAATCTTTTGGTACCGGTTGAGACCTGATTTGTGACCTAGGAGTTGATCCATTCTGGAGAATGTTCCATGGGCACTAGAGAAGAATGTGTATTCCGTTGCTTTGGGATGGAATGTTCTGAATATGTCTGTGAAGTCCATTTGGTCCACTGTGTCATTTAAAGTCTTTATTTCCTTGTTGATCTTCTACTTAGAGGATCTGTCCATTTCAGTCAGGGGTGTGTTAAAGTCCCCCACTATTATTGTATTGTTGTCTATGTGTTTCTTTGCTTTTGTAATTAATTGCCTTATATAATTGGCTGCTCCCATGTTCAGGGCATAGATATTTACAACTGTTAGATCTTCTTGTTCGATAGATCCTTTAAGTAGGATATAGTGTCCTTCCTCATCTCTTATTACAGTCTTTGTTTTAAAATCTAGTTTGTCTGATAGAAGGATTGCCACCCCAGCTTTCTTTTGGTGTCCATTAGCATGGTAAATGGTTTTCCACCCCCTCACTTTCAATTTGGGGGTGTCTTTGGGTCTAAAATGAGTCTCTTGCAGACAGCATATCGATGGGTCTTGTTTTTTAATCCAATCTGATAGCCTGTGTCTTTTGATTGGGGCATTGAGCCCATTTACATTCAGGGTAACTATTGAAAGGTATGAATTTAGTGTCATTGTATTGCCTCTAAGGTGACTCTTACTGTATGTTGTCTGTGTTCCTTTCTGATCTTTGCTGCTTTTAGGCTCTCTTTTTGCTTAGAGGACCCCTTTCAATATTTCTTGGAGGGCTGGTTTCGTGTTTGCAAATTCCTTTAGTTTTTGTTTGTTCTGGAAGCTTTTTATCTCTCCTTCTATTTTCAATGACAGCCTAGCTGGATATAGTATTCTTGGTTGCATATTTTTCTCATTTAGTGCTCTGAAGATATCTTGCCAGTCCTTTCTGGCCTGCCAGCTCTCTGTGGATAGGTCTGTTGCCAATCTAATATTTTTACCATTGTAGGTTCCCTATCTCTTCTCCCGAGCTGCTTTCAGGATTTTCTCTTTGTCTCTGAGACTCGTAACTTTTACTATTAGATGTCGGGGTGTTGACCTATTATTATTGATTTTGAGAGGGATTCTCTGTGCCTCCTGGATTTTGATGCCTGTTTCCTTCCTCACATTAGGGAAGTTCTCTGCTATTATTTGCTCCAATATACCTTCTGCTCCTCTCTCTCTTTCTTCTTCTTCTGGGATCCCAATTATTCTAATGTTGTTTCGTCTTA
>NW_027403639.1:0-2758 GCF_003265705.2 Callorhinus ursinus
TTGATGAGGTACAATCAAAAATGGGGGCACTAACTGCTAGGATAAATGAGGCAGAAGAGAGAATCAGCGATATAGAAGACCAAATGATGGAAAATAAAGAGGCTGAGAAAAAGAGAGAGAAACAACTACAGGATCACGAGGGCAGAATTCGAGAGATAAGTGATACGATAAGACGAAACAACATTAGAATAATTGGGATCCCAGAAGAAGAAGAAGAGAGAGAGAGGGGGGCAGAAGGTATATTGGAGCAAACTATAGCAGAGAACTTCCCTAATGTGAGGAAGGAAACAGGCATTAAAATCCAGGAGGCACAGAGAACCCCTCTCAAAATCAATAAAAATAGGTCAACACCCCGACATCTAATAGTAAAACTTACGAGTCTCAGAGACAAAGAGAAAATCCTGAAAGCAGCTCGGGAGAAGAGATATGTAACCTACAATGGTAGAAACATTAGATTGGCAACAGACCTATCCACAGAGACGTGGCAGGCCAGAAAGGACTGGCAAGATATCTTCAGAGCACTAAACGAGAAAAATATGCAGCCAAGAATACTATATCCAGCTAGGCTATCACTGAAAATAGAAGGAGAGATAAAAAGCTTCCAGAACAAACAAAAACTAAAGGAATTTGCAAACACGAAACCAGCCCTCCAAGAAATATTGAGAGGGGTCCTCTAAGCAAAGAGAGAACCTAAAAGCAGCAAAGAGCAGAAACGAACACAGACAACAGACAGTTAACAGTCACCTTACAGGTAATACAATGGCACTAAATTCATACCTTTCAATAGTTACCCTGAATGTAAATGGGCTCAATGCCCCAATCAAAAGACACAGGCTATCAGATTGGATTAAAAAACAAGACCCATCAATATGCTGTCTGCAAGAGACTCATTTTAGACCCAAAGACACCCCCAGATTGAAAGTGAGGGGGTGGAAAACCATTTACCATGCTAATGGACACCAAAAGAAAGCTGGGGTGGCAATCCTTATATCAGACAAACTAGATTTTAAAACAAAGACTGTAATAAGAGATGAGGAAGGACACTATATCCTACTTAAAGGGTCTATCCAACAAGAAGATCTAACAATTGTAAATATCTATGCCCCGAACATGGGAGCAGCCAATTATATAAGGCAATTAATAACAAAAGCAAAGAAACACATTGACAACAATACAATAATAGTGGGGGACTTTAACACCCCCCTGACTGAAATGGACAGATCATCTAAGCAAAAGATCAACAAGGAAATAAAGACTTTAAATGACACACTGGACCAAATGGACTTCACAGACATATTCAGAACATTCCATCCCAAAGCAACGGAATACACATTCTTCTCTAGTGCCCATGGAACATTCTCCAGAATTGATCACATCCTAGGTCACAAATCAGGTCTCAATCGGTACCAAAAGATTGGGATCATTCCCTGCATATTTTCAGACCACAATGCTTTGAAACTAGAACTCAACCACAAGAGGAAAGTCGGAAAGAACTCAAATACATGGAGGCTAAAGAGCATCCTACTAAAGAATGAATGGGTCAACCAAGAAATTAAAGAAGAATTAAAAAAATTCATGGAAACCAATGAAAATGAAAACACAACTGTTCAAAATCTTTGGGATACAGCAAAGGCGGTCCTGAGAGGAAAGTATATAGCAATACAAGCCTTTCTCAAGAAACAAGAAAGGTCTCAAATACACAACCTAACCCTACACCTAAAGGAGCTGGAGAAAGAACAGCAAATAAAGCCTAAACCCAGCAGGAGAAGAGAAATCATAAAGATCAGAGCAGAAATCAATGAACTAGAAACCAAAAGAACAGTAGAACAGATCAACGAAACTAGGAGCTGGTTCTTTGAAAGAATTAACAAGATTGATAAACCCCTGGCCAGACTGATCAAAAAGAAAAGAGAAATGACCCAAATCAACAAAATCATGAATGAAAGAGGAGAGATCACAACCAACACCAAAGAAATACAAACAATTATAAGAACATATTATGAGCAACTCTATGCCAGCAAATTAGAGAACCTGGAAGAAATGGGTGCATTCCTAGAGATGTATCAACTACCAAAATTGAACCAGGAAGAAATAGAAAACCTGAACAGACCTATAACCACTAAGGAAATTGAAACAGTCATCAAAAATCTCCCAAGAAACAAAAGCCCAGGGCCAGACGGCTTCCCGGGGGAATTCTATCAGACATTTCAAGAAGAATTAATACCTATTCTCCTGAAACTGTTCCAAAAAATAGAAATGGAAGGGAAACTTCCAAACTCATTTTATGAGGCCAGCATTACCTTGATCCCAAAACCAGACAAAGACCCCATCAAAAAAAGAGAATTACAGACCAATATCCTTGATGAACATGGATGCAAAAATTCTCACCAAAATACTAGCCAATAGGATCCAACAGTACATTAAAAGGATTATTCACCATGACCAAGTGGGATTTATTCCTGGGCTGCAAGGCTGGTTCAACATCCGCAAATCAATCAACGTGATACAATACATTAACAAAAGAAAGAACAAGAATCATATGATCCTCTCAATAGATGCAGAAAAAGCATTTGACAAAGTACAGCATCCTTTCTTGATCAAAACTCTTCAGAGTATAGGGATAGAGGGTACATACCTCAATATCATAAAAGCCATCTATGAAAAACCTACAGCGAGTATCATTCTCAATGGGGAAAGGCTGAGAGCCTTTCCCCTAAGGTCAGGAACGCGGCAGGGATGTCCACTCTCACCACTGCTA
>NW_027403640.1:0-2757 GCF_003265705.2 Callorhinus ursinus
GCCAGCAAATTAGAGAACCTGGAAGAAATGGGTGCATTCCTAGAGATGTATCAACTACCAATACTGAAGCAGGAAGATAGAAAACCTGAACAACCTATATCCACTAAGGAAATTGAAGCAGTCATCCAAAATCTCCCAGGAAACAAAAGCCCAGGGCCAGATGGCTTCCCAGGGGAATTCTATCAGACATTTAAAGAAGAATTAATACCTATTCTCCTGAAACTGTTCCAAAAAATAGACATGGAAGGAAAACTTCCAAACTCATTTTATGAGGCCACCATTACCTTGATCCCAAAACCAGACAAAGACCCCATCAAAAAGGAGAATTACAGACCAATATCCTTGATGAACATGGATGCAAAAATTCTCA
This sequence comes from Callorhinus ursinus, assembly GCF_003265705.2. Taxonomy (NCBI): domain Eukaryota; kingdom Metazoa; phylum Chordata; class Mammalia; order Carnivora; family Otariidae; genus Callorhinus; species Callorhinus ursinus. Next base: position 371 of record NW_027403640.1, read on the forward strand.
CCAAAATTCTAGCCAATAGGCTCCAACAGTACATTAAAAGGATTATTCACCATGACCAAGTGGGATTTATCCCTGGGCTGCAAGTGTGGTTCAACATCCGCAAATCAATCAACGTGATACAATACATTAACGAAAGAAAGAAAAAGAATCATATGATCCTCTCAATAGATGCAGAAAAAGCATTTGACAAAGTATAGAATCCTTTCTTGTTCAAAACTCTTCAGAGTATACCGATAGAGGGTACATACCTCAATATCGTAAAAGCCATCTATGAAAAACCTACAGTGAATATTATTCTCAATGGGGAAAATCTGAAAGCTTTCCCCCTAAGGTCAGGAACGCAGCAGGGATGTCCACTCTCACCACTGCTATTCACATAGTATTAGAAGTCCTAGCCACAGCAATCAGACAACAAAAAGAAATCAAATTCATCCAAATTGCCAAATAGGAAATCAAACTCTCACTCTTTGCAGATGAAATGATTCTTTATGTGGAAAAGCCAAAAGACTTCACCCCAAAACTGCTAGAACACAATCAGGAATTCAGTAAAGTGGCAGGATATAAAATCAATGCACAGAAATCAGTTGCATCCCTATACACCAACAACAAGAAAGAAGAAAGAGAAATTAAGGAGTCGATCCCATTTACAATGGCACCCAAAACCATAAGATACCTAGGAATCAATCTAACCAAACAGGCAAAGGATCTGTACTTAGAAAACTATAAAATACTCATGAAAGAAATTGAGGGAGACACAAAGAAATGGAAAAACTTTCCATGCTCATGGATTGGAAGAACAAATATTGTGAAGATGTCAATGCTACCTAGAGCAATCTACACCTTCAATGCAATCCCCATCAAAATACCATCCACTTTTTTCAAAGAAATGTAACAAATAATCCTAAAATTTGTATGAAAGCAGAAGAGACCCCGAATAGCCAGAGAAATATTGAAAAAGCAAAGCAAAGCTGGCGGCATCGCATTTCCAGACTTCCGGCTCAATTACAAAGCTGTCATCATCAAGATAGTATGGTACTGGCACAAAAACAGAAACATAGATCAATGGAACAGAATCGAGAGCCCAGAAATGGACTCTCAACTCTATAGTCAACTAATCTTTGACAAAGCAGGAAAGAAGGTCCAATGGAAAAAAGAGAGTCTCTTCAACAAATGGCGTTGGGAAAATTGGACAGCCACATGCAGAAGAATGAAAGTGGATCATTTCATTACACCACACACAAAAATAGACTCCAAATGGTTGAAAGACCTAAATGTGAGACAGGAGTCCCTCCAAATCCTAAAGGAGAACACAGGTAGCAACCTCTTCGACCTCACCCGCAGCAACTTCTTCCTAGATACATCTTCAAAGGCAAGGGAAGCAAGGTCAGAAATGAACTATTGGGATTTCACGAAGATAAAAAGCTTTTGCACAGCAAAAGAAACAGTCCACAAAACCAAAAGACAACCGACAGAATAGAAGAAAATATTTGCAAATGACATATCAGATAATGTGCTAGTATCCAAAATCTTTAAAGAACTTATCAAACTCAACACTCAAAGAACAAATAATCCGATCAAGAAATGGGCCAAAGACATGAACAGACATTTTTCCAAAGAAGACATCCAAATGGCCAACAGATGAAAATGTGCTCAACATCACTTGGCATCAGGGAAATCCAAATCAAAACTTCAATGAGATACCACCTCACACCAGTCAGAATGGCTAAAATTAACAAGTCAGGAAATGACAGATGTTGGCGGGGATGTGGAGAAAGGGGAACCTTCCTACACTGTTGGTGGGAATGCAAGTTGGTGCAACCACTCTAGAAAACAGTATGGAGATTCCTCAAAAAGTTGAAAATAGAGCCACCATACGATCCAGCAATTGCACTACTGGGTATTTACCCCAAAGACACAAATGTAGTGATCCGAAGAGGTACGTGCACCCCAATGTTTATAGCAGCAATGTCCACAATAGCCAAACTGTGGAGAGAGCCAAGATTTCCATCAACAGATGAATGGATAAAGAAGAAGTGGTATATATACGCAATGGAATATTATGCAGCCATCAAAAGGAATGAGATCTTGCCATTTGCAACGACGTGGATGGACCTGGAGGGTGTTATGCTGAGTGAAATAATTCAATCAGAGAAAGACATGTATCATATGACCTCACGGATATGAGGAATTCTTAATCTCAGGAAACAAACTGAGGGTTGCTGGATTGGTGGTGGGTGGGAGGGATGGGGTGGCTGGGTGATAGACAGTGGGAGGGTATGTGGTATGGTGAACTCTGTGCATTGTGCAAGACTGTTGAATCACTGATCTGTACCTCTGAATCAAATAATGCAATATATGTTTAAAAAAAAAGAAGAAGAAGATAGCAG
>NW_027403641.1:0-2757 GCF_003265705.2 Callorhinus ursinus
AAGAACCTCTCTGGCTCCCATAAGATTAAAGTCATACCGACTTGCACAAACGGAAAACATAAGAAAAAGTCTATAAGTTTCTGGAATGTTCTCCCTCATGATGATGTGTAACTCTGTATGTAAAACAACACAGAACAAATATATAAACCTGCCCCAGATGTTCCTTCCCCAGAGCACTCCCTTCTTTCTGAAGATTGTGTCTCCCAGGCAGGTGTCCTGAGGTGGGTTTGAATAAAATTCTCTTCCTTTCTCTCTAAACTGTTTAAAAGGGTTTGCTCATTTAGTGTCGACAATAACAATACATTTTCTTTTTAAGTGAAAAATAAATGTTCCTGGTTCACGACTCCAACAGCACAGAAGGGCGGCTGTTCTTCATCCTGCAGCTTCCCTGCAGAACCAAGCATATGTATATATATATTCCAGCATAAACGGGCTCATCCTACAAGGATGCTTTGAAGGTCCAAGAAGCACTCTCCACTCCATGGGTGAGACCAGAAAGTGAAGCTCTTCCCGCTTAGAGAATTACTTTTTGGGTTTAAAACTGTCTTGTAAATGCGTGAAACCCTTGCATTTCCTGAAGCCCAAAGCCTCGGGAAGGTCCGAGTGCGGCTGACCTTGCGGGGGGCCAGGAACAGCTGGGCAGGCAGGGTTGGTGCAGGAAGGGAAGGGGCAGGGCTCTGGGGGTGGTCTGCAGCCAGAGGCGTCCGCGGAATGGGCCGGGTGTGTGCCTGGGGCGGACCCTGCCCATAACCCCCGCCCTCGCCTGCGCGGCTGAGCCAGGTGCTGGCTTGAGGAGGGGCCTCCTGGACCACTTGCGGTCGCGGGGAGCCCCGGGCGAGAGGGCGGGTTGGCCGGTAGAGGCAGGCACGGCATCCAATGGGCTCGGGGCACCACCCTCCCCGACCAATCACCGCGTGGGGGTGGAGCTACCTCTGTGGGAGGACCCGGAGCTGCCCCGGGGTTGCAGAGGTCGGGCAGCTCAGCCCGCTCCCAGAGAGTTCACCTGTGGCGTTCCTGGCTGGGTGAGAGCACGCTGTGGGCTGGGGTGGGGGTCCCGGGGGCAGGGTGCGCCCTGGGTGGGAGTTGGGGGTCCTCGAAGGCGGCGGGGAGTGAGCTAATCCCGCGAACTCAGATGAGTTTTCTTTTTCCCTTGAAAGCCCTTCAACTGGCCGTATCCCCCAGCCCCGTGAACTCCAGGGCCCCGCTCACCCGAGTTTTTGTGGGATGGGTTGCGGACATTTCAGGGTTTGCCTTGTTCCCCTGGAAGAGTGCACGTAAGGACCACACACAGTCCCCAACTTCAGTGGGGTGCCCCCTGTCCCCTGGCACAGTGCAGGTAATGGACCTTGAGCAGCACCCCGAGTTCAGCAGGGTGTCCCCTGTTCCCCCAGGCACAGGTGTGGCGGTAACAAGCCCCAGAGCTGTCCTCCAACTTCAGCATTGTGCCCCATGTCCTCAGGGGGATGGTGGTAATGGTCCGTCAGGGTCGTCTGGGAGGGTCCTCCGTGTTCCTGCTCCCCCAGGCACAGGTGTGGTGGCAACAAGCCCCAGAGCCGTCCCCCAACTTCAGCATTGTGCCCCATGTCCTCAGGGATGGTGGTAATGGGCTGTCAGGATGGTGCAGGAGGGTCTTCCAGGTGGGGGCCTGGAGGCTGGAGTAAACCAGACCCCACTCAAGTTGCATGAGGAACAGATGAGTTGAGGTGTTCATTTGGAAGAGTAATTTTGCTTTTCCAAAAATGTCAAAGTCATTGGTCTACACTAGAATGAAGATAATTACTACTTAAAAAAACAAGCATGTGTTTCCCCTTCTCCCAGAAACCGAAGCAGGTGTGCAGGCCATAGGTCGGAGGTGCCTTCTCATCCCCACCTGACAGCACTTCTCTGCTCTGGCTCCAGGAGCCTCAATGTTCTGAACATCAGCCTGTGAGTCAGTGATGCAGCTTGTCACAGGATGTCAGTGTTCAGAGAAAGCAGCAGGTCCATTTGGCACAGTGTCATCATCATGTCAGGACAGGAGGTAAAACCTCTCGTGAACCCCAAACCTCCTGGGCTTTCCTCTTTTCTCTAGTTGAGCCACGAAGTAAAACTTCAGTAGCTGTCAGCATTCTCCATTTGGTGCAGGAGTTACTTAATTTCCCTGCAGGTAGAAGATTGCAGGGGATCCCATTTTCTCTATTCACTTATTGCTTACAAAATATATTCTGATCATCTGTTTCATAGAAGTAACCTTTATTAGAAAGGGAAGGTGAAATTTACTCTTTGTGTGTTTTTAACATATCTTTTGTTCTTTCATCTAACAGTGTTTATTCATTTGGGCCTAGGATATGGTTGAGTGGCCAGCATCTAGAGTTAGTTGGCTTTTTGTCGTCAGATACAGACTTGGATGTCTTGTCATTTGTCAAAGGTGATGTTTCATAACTGATTAGTCTTTTCATCAGAAGAGTTACAATTAGGGTCAAGGGAAAAATCAAAATTATGCAAAGCAGCCTTTTACTGTTTTTTTTTTAAATTTTTTATTGTTATGTTAATCACCATATATTACATCATTTGTTTTGGTGTAGTGTTCCATGATTCATTGTTTGTTCATAACACCCAGTGCTCCATGCAGAATGTGCCCTCTTTAATACCCATCACCAGGCTAACCCATCCCCCTACCCTCCTCCCCTCTAGAAACCTCAGTTTGTTTTTCAGAGTCCATCATCTCTCCTGGTTCGTCTCCCCCTCTGACTTACTCCCCTTCATTCTTCCTCTCCT
>NW_027403642.1:0-2757 GCF_003265705.2 Callorhinus ursinus
GTAGGATGGAGTCCCATGTAGGGTTCTGTGCTCAGCGCAGAGCCTGCTTAGGATCCTCTCTCCCTCTCCCTCTCACCGCCCCCCCCACATGCTCGTGCACACTTGTGTCTTGTGTGTGTGTGTGTGTCTCTCTCTCAAATAAGTAAATCTTTATAAAAAAGAAGATGTGAGATACAGATATAGATAATGGAATATTATTCAGCCATAAAATACAACAAAATCTTGCCATTTGCAACAACACGGATGGAGCTAGAGAATATATGCTAAGCAAAATAAGCCAGTCAGAGAAAGACAAATGCCACATGATTTCACTCACATGTGGATTTTAAGAAACAAAACAAATGAGCAGAATTGAAAAAAATGCATGCGTGCGCGCGCGAGAGAGAGACAAACCAAGAAACAGGCCCCTTCCAACAGCTGCTTATGGATTGGCATCATGCTCAGGATCCTCTCACTGGCCTACAACACCATGCCCACCTACAGATAGCACCTCTAGAAGATTCACTCTAAAAGGTCTCCCACCACTGGCCCTCACTATAATGCACAGGCACGGGGAAAAGATGGTGTGGCCACAGGACAGCATACTGACATCCAGGACCCATCTCCCTAATGTCCTCATGGGTCTGTATCAGGCCCTGTCATCTGTTAGTGGCCAGCAATACCACACACACGTGTAGATAGTCCCTGCAGCTATGTACCTATAGGCCCCCGACCCGACCCCCATCACTGGCTTTCAACTCAGTATGCAGGCTCAGGGGAAGAGACTGCAGCTGTACAAGAGCCCACCATCATCCAGGGTCCCTGTAGCTATCAGTGGGCTCAGATCAGGCTCTGCCATCTGTCACTGGCTGGCATCACCATGCCCACAGGTAGCTTGTCCCTCCAGGTGTGGACCCGCATGCCCCTCAGCCAGACCCCATCACTGAACTCCACTGCAGTCTGCATACCTGGGGGTAGAGTGTGAAGCCATAGGAGAGTACACTGGCACACAGGCCCTCTACAGATGCCAGTGAGTGCACAGTTGGCCTTGGCCTTTGCTACCTCCCCCGGTCCCCCTCACCACAAATGTGTCTGCAGGTGACACCTGCAGTAGACCCTCACAGCTTAGTGTGTGTACACCACTGGCTCTGTCCACCATTACTGCCTACCCTGGTCCCTAGCTATGGGTCCGGGAGTCACCACTTAGGAGCCCAACAGCCCTTCTAGACACTGCATTCTCTCTGCCATGCTCATTGACAAACACACAGATGTTGACACGGTGCACCCTCAGGGCCCTGAACTGAAGAGACATCACAGCCCCCTATGTCCTGCTGCTGCCATGTGCCCCTGTATATAGCACCCTGCACCAGTAGATGCAGGGGCATAGAACAAGCCAGTATGCTACACATCCATACTGCATAATCAGTACATAAAGTCTGGATGACGTGACTGCTTCCTGAAATGCACAGACACTTACACAAGGCAACAGTGATGAGAATGAGGGAAACCTGTGTCTACAAAAGGAATACCGTAAACCTCCACAAAGACTCACAGGGCTATAAGAGAACACAAATAAACAAATTAATGATATCAGGAAAGCAATTCAAGAACAAATCTGAGAAGTTCAACAAAGGGACAGAAAAAGAACTAACCTGAAAATTTGGAGCTAAAGAACACAATGAACTGAATAATTCAATAGAGAACATCAACAGCAGACTTGAATGAGCAAAGGGGAGACTCAGTGAGTTCAAAGACATATCAATTGATATTATACAACTAGAAATGCAAAAAGAAAAAAAATCAAAGAAAAGAAATGAAGAAAGCCTATGTGAGTTATGGGATACCATCAAAAATAATAATGTAGGAATCATTGGCACCCCAGAAGGAGAAGAGAGGGAAAAAGGAGTACAAACCTTATTGAAAGAAATAATGACTGAAAAGTCCCCAAACATGGGGAGAGATACGGACATCCAAATTCATGAAGCTAATAGGTCACCTCAAAATTACAATCCAAAACATGCTTCACTGAGACACATAAGAATCAAATTGTCTAAATCCAAATCAAAGAGAGAGTTTTAAAAGCAGCAAGAGAAAAAAATATTTTCTCTCATAAAAAGGAAGCCCCATAAAGTATCGGTGAATTTTTCAGCAGAAGGCTTAAAGGCCAGGAGAGGATAGGATGATTGATATATTGAAACAGCTAAAAGAAAGAAACTGCCCACCAAAAATACTTGACCCAGCAATGCTGTCCTTCACAATTGAAGGTGAAATAAAGACTTTCCCTAATAAATAAGAGCTGAGGGAACCAGTCATGACTAAACCTGGATCAGAAGAAATGCCAAAAGGAGTTCTTCAAGCTGAAACAAAAGGACACTAATTGGTAACACCAAAACATATGGAGATATACAACACACTGCTAAAGTTAAGCATATAGTCAGATTCAGAATGCCATAATACTGTGAATGCAGAGAGGTGCTGACCGGGTAACCTGAGGATAAAGAATAAAAGATAAAGGTATTGAAATTTGCCGTAGTTTCAACAATTTGTTAATAGATACACACACACAGACACACACACACACGTAAATGATGATGTAAGAGAAGTAAAAGGGTGGGCAATAACAGGAAGGAGTTGGGGCAGTGACCAAAGTTAAGCTGTTGTCAGTGTAAAAGAGAATGTTTTACCTACAGGATGTTGTAATTAAACCTCACAGGAGCCACAAAGCAAGGACCTACCATAGATACACAAAAGGTAAAGAGAAAGGAATCAAAGCACACC
>NW_027403643.1:0-2757 GCF_003265705.2 Callorhinus ursinus
CCACCACTCCAGCAACCCTCAGTTTCCTGAGATTAAGAATTCCTCATATCAGTGAGATCATATGATACATGTCTTTCTCTGATTGACTTATTTCCCTCAGCATAATACCCTCCAGTTCCATCCACGTCATTGCAAATGGCAAGATTTCATTCCTTTTGATGGCTGCATAATACTCCATTATATATATATATACACCATGTCTTCTTTATCCATTCATCTGTCGATAGACATCTTGGCTCTTCCCATAGTTTGGCTATTGTGGACACTGCTGCTATAAACATCTGGGTGCATATACCCCTTCAGATCACTACATTTGTATCTTGGGGTAAATACCCAGTAGTGCAATTGCTGGGTTGTATGGTAGCTCTATTTTCAACTTTTTGAGGAACCTCCATACTGTTTTCCAGAGTGTCTGCACCAGCTTGCATTCCCACCAACAGTGTAGGAGGGTTCCCCTTTTTCCGCATCCCCGCCAACATCTGTCGTTTCCTGACTTGTTAATTTTAGCCATTCTGACTGCTGTGAGGTGGTATCTCATTCAGGTTTTGATTTGGATTTCTCTGATGCTGAGCGATGTTGAGCACTTTTTCACGTGTCTATTGCCCATTTGGATGTCTTCTTTGGAAAAAGGCCTGTTCATGTCTTCTGCCCATTTCTTGAGTGGATCCTTTGTTCTTTGGGTGTTGAGTTTAAGAAGTTCTTTAGAGATTGTGGATACTAACCTTTTATTTGATATGTCATTTGCAAATACCTTCTCCCGTTCTGTTCTGTCGGTTCTCTTTTGGTTTTGTTGATTGTTTCTTTTGCTGTGCAAAAGCTTTTTATCTTGCCCAGGGCCAGATGGCTTCCCAGGGGAATTCTACCAAACATTTAAAGAAGAATTAACACCTTTTCTTCTGAAACTGTTCCAAAAAATAGAAATGGAAGGAAAACTCCCAAACTCGTTTTGTGAGGCCAACATTACCTTGATCCCAAAACCAGACAAAGAACCCATCAAAAAGGATAATTACAGACCAATATCCTTGATGAACATAGATGCAAAAATTCTCACCAAAATATGAGCCAATAGGATCCAACGGTACATTAAAAGGATTATTCACCACGACCAAGTGGGATTTATCCCTGGGCTGCAAGGTTGGTTCAACATCCGCAAATCAATCAATGTGATACAATACATTAACAAAAGAAAGAACAAGAATCATATGATCCTCTTAATAGATGCAGAAAAAGCATTTGACAAAGTACAGCATCCTTTCTTGATCGAAACTCTTCAGAGTATAGGGATAGAAGGTACATACCTCAAGATCATAAAAGCCATCTATGAAAAACCCACAGCGAATATCATTCTCAATGGGGAAAAACTGAGAGCTTTTCCCCTAAGGTCAGGAACATGGCAGGGATGTCCACTATCACCACTGCTATTCAACATAGTATTAGAAGTCCTAGCCACAGCAATCAGACAACAAAAAGAAATAAAAGGCATCCGAATCGGCAAAAAAGAAGTCAAACTCTTACTCTTTTGTAGATGATATGATACTTTATGTGGAAAACCCAAAAGTCTCTACCCCAAAACTGCTAGAACCCATACAGGAATTCAGTGAAGTGGCAGGATATAAAATCAATGCACAGAAATCAGTGGCCTTCCTATACGCCAACAACAAGACAGAAGAGAGAGAAATTAAGGAGTCGATCCCATTTACAATTGCACCCAAAACCGTAAGATACCTAGGAATAAATCTAACCGAAGAGGCAAAGGATCTGTACTCAGAAAACTATAAAATACTCATGAAAGAAATTGAGGAAGACACAAAGAAATGGAAAAACGTTCCATGCTCATGGATTGGAAGAACAAATATTGTGAAGATATCAATGCTACCTAGAGCAATCTACACATTAAATGCAATCCCTATCAAAATACCATCCACTTTTTTCAAAGAAATGGCACAAATAATCCTAAAATTTGTATGGAACCAGAAAAGACCTCAAATAGCCAGAGGAATGTTGAAAAAGAAAAGCAAAGCCGGTGGCATCACAATTCCGGACTTCAAGCTCTATTAAAAGCTGTCACCATCAAGACAGTATGGTACTGGCAAAAAACAGACACATAGGTCAATGGAATGAATAGAGAGCCCAGAAATGGACCCTCAACTCTATGGTCAATTAATCTTCGACAAAGCAGGAAAGAATGTCCAATGGAAAAAAGTCTCTTCAACAAATGGTGTTGGGAAAATTGGACAGCCACATGCAGAAGAATGAAACTGGACCATTTCCTTACACCACACACAAAAATAGACTCAAAATGGTTGAAAGACCTAAATGTGAGATAGAAATCCATCAAAATCCTAAAAGAGAACACAGGCAGCAACCTCTTTGACCTCAGCCACAGCAACTTCTTCCTAGAAACATCGCCAAAGGCAAGGGAAGCAAGGGCAAAAATGAACTATTGGGACTTCATTAAGGCACAGTTTTTAAGGACAGTGGGAAGACTGCAGGGAGTTGAAGACATAATGGAACCAAACCTAGTAAAGAAGAAGGAGTACTGGGTAGAGTTCAGAGGCCTGGCTTAGAGTCTTACCCAGCCAATTTACCCTCCCCATGACTCTAAACTTAAGTCATATGTCTCAGTCCTTGAATTCCCTAAGTAGCTGACCTCACATTCACCTTCCTCCCCTTAAAAGAATCTCTTTAAATAAGGATTAAGTCTCCTTGAGACCCACTCCCTCTCCCCAGCTTTATGTATTTTATAAGCATACAGAA
>NW_027403644.1:0-1507 GCF_003265705.2 Callorhinus ursinus
TCTCTCTTTGCTTAGAGGACCCCTCTCAATATTTCTTGGAGGGCTGGTTTCGTGTTTGCAAATTCCTTTAGTTTTTGTTTGTTCTGGAAGCTTTTTATCTCTCCTTCTATTTTCAATGATAGCCTAGCTGGATATAGTATTCTTGGCTGCATATTTTTCTCGTTTAGTGCTCTGAAGATATCTTGCCAGTCCTTTCTGGCCTGCCAGGTCTCTGTGGATAGGTCTGTTGCCAATCTAATGTTTCTACCATTGTAGGTTACATATCTCTTCTCCCGAGCTGCTTTCAGGATTTTCTCTTTGTCTCTGAGACTCGTAAGTTTTACTATTAGATGTCGGGGTGTTGACCTATTTTTATTGATTTTGAGAGGGGTTCTCTGTGCCTCCTGGATTTTGATGCCTGTTTCCTTCCTCACATTAGGGAAGTTCTCTGCTATAATTTGCTCCAATATACCTTCTGCCCCTCTCTCTCTCTCTTCTTCTTCTGGAATCCCAATTATTCTAATGTTGTTTCGTCTTATCTTATCACTTATCTCTCGAATTCTGCCCTCGTGATCCTGTAGTTGTTTCTCTCTCTTTTTCTCAGCCTCTTTATTTTTCATCATTTGGTCTTCTATATCGCTGATTCTCTCTTCTGCCTCATTTATCCTAGCATTTAGTGCCCCCATTTTTGATTGCACCTCATCAATAGCCTTTTTGATTTCGACTTGGTTAGATTTTAGTTCTTTTATTTCTCCAGAAAGGGTTTCTCTATTAACTTCCACGCTTTTTTCAAGCGCAGCTAGTATCTTTAAAGTCATGATTCTGAACTCTAGGTCTGACATCGTACTAATGTCCGTATTGAGTAGGTCCCTGGCTGACGGTACTACCTCTTGTTCTTTTTGCTGAGGTGATTTCTTTTGTCTTGTCATTTTGTCCAGAGGAGAATAGATGAATGAGAGAACAAAATGCTAACAGGTTTACAACGTCCCCAGCAAATATACTGTATACAAATCAGAAAAGACCTGAAACCAGGGGAAAAGAAAGGGAAAGAAAGAAAAAAGAAAGAGGAAAAAAAAAGAAAAAAAAAAGATAAAAACAAAAACAAAACAATACAAAAAAAGGAGAATATGATCAAATATGATCAGGCTAGTGCATAGATCAGTGCCACACACTAGATTTTGGGCGTATTTTGGTCTGTTAGAAAAAAGTGCCTCCTAAAATTTTAAAGGAAGAAAGACATATATGTACAAAATAAGTTGATACAATGAAGGGATGGAAGATGACTGTAAAGATGAAAATTATAAAAGATTTTATAAAAGGACTTGATAAGTTGTTTGAAAAAAGAAAGAAGATTTAAGAAATAAAAAAAAGGAAAAAGGGAGAGAATGTGATCAGGCAGGAGACTAGAACAAAGCCATACACTAGTGATTTAGGGTAAATTTTGATCTGTTAGAAGAAACTGTACCTCAAAATTTTAAAGAGAGAACAACTTATATATATATGCCAATAATAAGGGTAACTACTATGA
>NW_027403644.1:1607-2756 GCF_003265705.2 Callorhinus ursinus
AAGATGTTGGTTGAAAAAGGGAAAAATAAAAATAAAAATAAAAAAAAACAGTCAACAAAAATTAACTGTGATGAAATAATGGATCATGGTAGAAAAAAAAAAAAAGCCATGAATCTATGTGCAGTATTCCCCTAGCGCTGGAGTTCTCCCATTCTCCTTGATCGATCAAGTTGGTCTTGGCTTGCTGGCTGTTTGTGCTGATCTTCTGGGGGAGGGGCCTGTTGCTGTGGTTTCCAAATGTCTTTGTCGGAGGCGGAATTGCCCCGCCCTTGTGGTCCGGGCTAAGGAAGCTGCTCCGGTTTGCTCTCAGGGCTTTTGTTCCCTGCAAGCTCTCGGTACAGCTTTGGAGGACCAGGGCAGAAATGGTGGCCTCCCAATCTCCACCCGGAGGAGCTGAGAACTCGGGGCCCCGCTCCTCAGTGTGTCCCCAGAGAAAAGCAGTCACTCCCGTGTCCCCGGTCTCCGGCCGCACTCCGTGCTCACCCGGCCTGTGATCGAGCGTTTCTATCTCTGGCACCCGACCCCGTGTGGAGTCTCCAAACCCAGCAGATCCCTGCAGTGCGTTCCCGTACTGCTCCTCCCCGGGAAGGAAGGGGAGTCTCCCCGGATCTGCTGCTTGTTGGGTCCCTGCTGGGGGAGCCGTGCCCCGACTGGGCCGCAGATCACAGTTTATGGCAACCCCGAGCTGAGAGCCCGCGACTCTGCTCCGTCTCTGCAGCCGGCTTCCCCGCTCTGATACCGGGGAGCTCTGGCGCACTCAGGCACCCCCGGTCTCTCCGTGACCCCAAGGGTCCTGAGACCACACTGTCCCGGGAGGATTCCACCCCCCGCTTAGCCACTGCAGCGACGTCCCTCCACGGAGCCAACTTCTAAAAGGTCCGATTTTGTGCTCCGCGGCTCTAGCACTTGCCAGAAGCGGCCGGCGGAGGCCCCTCCCCCGCCGTCTATCCTCCCGAATATCGCCTCGGATTCACTTCTCCGCACGCCCTACCTTCCAGTAAGTGGTCGCTTCTCTGTTCAGAGAGTTGTTGCTACTCTCCTGTTCGATCTCCTGTTGAGTTCGTAGGTGTTCAGAATGGTTTGATCCCTATTCAGCTGAATTCCTGAGACCAGACGAAATCTAGGTCTCCTACTCCTCCGCCATCTTGC
>NW_027403645.1:0-2756 GCF_003265705.2 Callorhinus ursinus
CTAAATTCATATCTTTCAATAGTTACCCTGAATGTAAATGGGCTAAAATGCCCCAATCAAAAGACACAGGCTATCAGATTGGATTAAAAAACAAGACCTATCGATATGCTGTCTGCAAGAGACTCATTTTAGACCCAAAGACATCCCCACATTGAAAGTGAAGGGGTGGAAAACCATTTACCATGCTAATGGACACCAAAAGAAAGCTGGGGTGGCAATCCTTATATCAGGCAAATTAGACTTTAAAACAAAGACTGTAATAAGAGATGAGGAGGGACACTATATCCTACTTAGAGGGTCTATCCAACAAGAAGATCTAACAATTGTAAATATCTATGCCCCTAACATGGGAGCAGCCAATTGTATAAGGCAATTAATAACAAAAGCGAAGAAACACATTGACAACAAAACAATAATAGTGGGGGACTTTAACAACCCCCTCACTGAAATAGATCATCTAAGCAAAAGATCAACAAGGAAATAAAGACTTTAAATGACACCCTGGACCAAATGGACTTCACAGACATATTCAGAACATTCCATCCCAAACCAACGGAATACACATTCTTCTCTAGTGCCCGTGGAACATTCTCCAGAAGATCACATCCTAGGTCACAAATCAGGTCTCAACCAGTACCAAAAAAATGGGATTATTCCCTGCATATTTTCAGACCACAATGCTTTGAAACTAGAACTCAGTCACAAGAGGAAAGTCAGAAAGAACTCAAATACATGGAGGCTAAAGAGCATCCTACTAAAGAATGAATGGGTCAACCAGGAAATTAAAGAAGAATTTTAAAAATTCATGGAAACCAAAGAAAATGAAAACACAACTGTTCAAAATCTTTGAGATACAGCAAAGACAGTCCTGAGAGGAAAGTATATAGCAATACAAGTCTTTCTCAAGAAACAAGAAAGGTCTCAAATACACAACCGAACCCTACACCTAAAGGAGCTAGAGAAAAAACAGCAAATAAAGCCTAAACCCAGCAGGAGAAGAGAAATGATAAAGATCAGAGCAGACATCAATGAACTAGAAACCAAAAGAACAGTAGAACAGATCAACGAAACTAGGAGCTGGTGCTTTGAAAGAATTAACAAGATTGATAAACCCCTGGCCAGACTTATCCAAAAGAAAAGAGAAATGACCCAAATCAACAAAATCATGAATGAAAGAGGAGAGATCACAACCAACACCAAAGAAATATAAACAATTATAAGAACATATTAGGAGCAACTCTATGCCAGCAAATTAGCAAACCTGGAAGAAATGGGTGCATTCCTAGAGTTGTATCAACTAACAAAACTGAACCAGGAAGAAATAGAAAACCTGAACAGACCTATAACCACTAAGGAAATTGAAACAGTCATCAAAAATCTCCCAACAAAAAGCCCAGGGCCAGATGGCTTCCCAGGGGAATTCTGTCAGACATTTCAAGAAGAATTAATACCTATTCTCCTGAAACTGTTCCAAAAAATAGAAATGGAAGGAAAACTTCCAAACCCATTTTGTGAGGCCACCATTACCTTGATCCCAAAACCAGACAAAGACCCCATCAAAAAGGAGAATTACAGACCAATATCCTTGATGAACATGGATGCAAAAATTCTCACCAAAATACTAGCCAATAGAATCCAACAGTACATTAAAAGGATTATTCACCATGACCAAGTGGGATTTATCCCTGGGCTGCAAGGCTGGTTCAACATCCGCAAATCAATCAACGTGATACAATACATTAACAAAAGAAAGAACAAGAGTCATATGATCCTCTCAATAGATGCAGAAAAAGCATTTGACAAAGTACAGCATCCTTTCTTGATCAAAACTCTTCAGAGTATAGGGATAAAGGGTACATACCTCAATATCATAAAAGCCATCTATGAAAAACCTACAGCGAATATCATTCTCAATGGGGAAAAGCTGAGAGCTTTTCCCCTAAGGTCAGGAACGCGGCAGGGATGTCCACTCTCACCACTGCTATTCAACAAGTATTAGAAGTCCTAGCCACAGCAATCAGACAACAAAAAGAAATCAAAAGCACCCACATTGGCAAAGAGGAAGTCAAACTCTCACTCTTTGCAGATTATATGATACTGTATGTGGAAAACGCAAAAGACTCCACCCCAAAACTGCTAGAACTCATACAGGAATTCAGTCAAGTGGCAGGATATAAAATCAATGCACAGAAATCAGTGGCATTCCTATACACCAACAACAAGACAGAAGAGAGACAAATCAAGGAGTCGATCCCACTTACAATTGCACCCAAAGCCATAAGATACCTAGGGATAAATCTAACCAAAGAGGCAAAGGATCTGTACTCAGAAAACTATAAAATACTCATGAAAGAAATTGAGGAAGACACAAAGAAATGGAAAAACGTTCCATGGTCATGGATTGGAAGAACAAACATTGTGAAGATGTCAATGCTACCTAGAGCAATCTACACATTCAATGCAATCCCCATCAAAATACCATCCACTTTTTTCAAAGAAATGGAACAAATAATCCTAAAATTTGTATGGAACCAGAAGAGACCCCGAATCGCCAGAGGAATGTTGAAAAAGAAAAGCAAAGCTGGCGGCATCACAATTCCGGACTTCCAGCTCTATTACAAAGCTGTCATCATCAAGACAGTATGGTACTGGCACAAAAACAGACACATAGATCAATGGAACAGAATCGAGAGCCCAGAAATGGACCCTCAACTCTATGGTCAACTCATCTTTGACAAAGCAGGAAAGAATGTCCA
>NW_027403646.1:0-1300 GCF_003265705.2 Callorhinus ursinus
TTTTTCTCCTGTTAATCTATTCAGCAATAAAAAGAAATGAACCATCATCCCATACAATCACATGGATGAACTTTACATGTATTTTTCTAAGTGAAAGAATCCAGTCTGAAAAGGCTGCACACTGAGTGACCCGATTTGTAGGAGATTCTGGAAAAGGTAAAACTAGAGATGATATAAGGATCTGCGAGTGAATTCCATGACATTTTCATGATTTATACCTGCCACTATGCATTTGTCAAAACCCAAACCTTTTGGGGCACATGGCTGGCTCAGTGGGTGGAGCATGCAACTTTTTTTTTGTATGGTATATGAATCATATTTCACTAAAGCCGTTACCAAGAAAATAATAGGTAGTGGTATACAGTATTCAGGCACAAATTTCCAAAGGACTAATTAAGGAATAGGAGTAGAGAATATTGTTTGGGGGCTGTCCCTCCACAACCAGGTCTTCAAGAAAAGCAGGAGCTGACCCACAGGCCTCTGAATTGACACTCACACTCTCAGCATCAGATGCTTGGCTGTCTGCTGACCTTCGCAAGGGCATCACTGACGACATCGAGATCATGCTGCAGCTCATTCATGGCGCTGGTTATGCTCTTGGTGTCTTTCAAGATCTGAATACTCCGTGTGTATGGATTATACTTCACTCCAAATGGACGCTTAATTGTTTTGGTAAATTCTCTCATCTTCTCCTTTGCGTCTTCAAAGCTTTCAGATACAAAGTAGACATTCTGAAAATTTATGATGAGAGACTCCTGTTTGCAGGTAATCTTGGGATAAAAGGGCTTTACTTTGGCATGTCCAGAAAGTGAAGGCTTAAGTTCACTGATAGAAGAAAGTAATCCAGCACCAAAGACTCGCAACTGCCCATCTTGTTCACAGAGACCAAACTCCACAGTGAAAATGTAGCACGTTGCCAGTTTTTGAACAGCCTCCTCTGAAGCTCCAAGGGAAGCCAGACCAATTTCTTGGGAGAATTGCGCAAACCCAGGTTCAGCCAAAAGGGGGACATGACCTAAGTGTTCATGGCAAGGGTCTGGCTCTGGGATATAGAGAGGGTCTGAACTGTGTCTCACCTACTGTGTGCAGTGAAAAACCCGGAAGGCTAAACCTGATAAGAAATCTCTTGGTGATAAGTAACCAGCCACGGGACGGATGGAAAAACCCGTGTGCTCTTTTAAAAATTTTGAGACATCTTCCCATTGTGGGATATTATCTTCCCGGTATCCACAATATTTAGAAAGCAAAGGTAAGTTTTTGAGATACTCTCTGCAGGCATGGGTTGGGTAAAGTTTGTTGA
>NW_027403646.1:1310-2713 GCF_003265705.2 Callorhinus ursinus
CTTCCAGGAACCTATACTGGCCCCTTCTACTGTGGGTTAGAAGCAGCCCAGACGTGTGAGGCCCTTCATGTACAGGCTCTCAAGTGGCCACACAGCAAGGGATGTGGACCCAGTACCAGGGCTCAGTGCAGATGGGCAGAGAGGACCCCCGGACATGAGTCCGAGGGAGGTCTGGGCCCACCGCTTCCTGGTCACCCGGCAGGTTCCTGGCCCTAGACAGGGCCTCTCAGCAGTAGTGGGAGGCCACATGTGCACAGCATGCATGACGCAGAGTGCAGACATCCTGTCTACCTTGGTGCACAGCAGGCCCTGACCACTACATTAGGGGCAGTGTAGTACTCAGGAAAACCTACCTGATTAACGGTCCAAGACCCACAACCAGGCTTCAGAAAAGAACATCCAAACATGTACAGATGAGGAGGAAATCAGGAGCCCAGAACATGCATGCTGTGCCCAGCCTGGTACCAGGCCCCACAACTTAGGCCTTGCTGGATGAGGCAGAGCACAGGCCCCCCACTTTGGGCTCAGCCAATGATTTCCTTTAGCAAATAGGGTGTTAGCAGACCTGGGACCCTGCTGGCCCTGAGGGGGTGGCTGAGAGGAGCCTGCGTGCTACCACCCTTCAGCGAAACATGGTGCAAGACAGGTAGGTGACTGTTAGTTCACGACACTTGGGTTCGCGTGGTTTATTACCAAGAATTATTGTGGCAAGAGTTAGGGGTTAGGTAACAAGGACGTTACCAATTTGTCTATAAAATACAGTTGCTTCAGAAATCACTACTGAAGTGGAGATCTGAGGAAAAATGTCTTAGAGGAGTTAGGAAGACTAGACACACACAGGCCGTCAACAGAATGGGGTTGAAACATATCATTTCTCAACGGGCAGTGAGGAAGCGGAGGCAGAGGTCGCTCACCGGAAAGGGAAATGGGCACGCACAATGGGAGGTGACAGTGGGAACCAATTGTCTAAATCCACTGACCTCGGTGCCATCAGAGGCACCCGTGTAACGTTTCGGAAATTAGCTTTGGAGTCCACCATGGACCACTCCAGCAGCCCTCTTGCACAAGCTTTCAGGCAGCATCCGCGGGGAAATATTTGGGGGGAGGTGGGAACGGGGTGGAACAGAGAGGCCAGTCTCCCAAAGTGGTGAGTGGACCTGAGGGCTCCATGTCTTGCAGCACAGCCTACAGGGAACCCCTCTGGGAGGGGGAGAAACCAGGAGTCCTGCCCCCTCCGTGCACCTTGCACCCTGGCCAGGTACTCACACGGGCCCCCCGTTGCTGAGGGACGCAGAGCTCTTCTGCCGAAGGAAAACCCGGGCTCCTCGGAGCACAGCCGGCTGTGTCTGCTCCAGCGTGGCCTTCAGAGGGTGGAACAGGGACACAGGGCCCATCTGTAGAAG
>NW_027403647.1:0-2755 GCF_003265705.2 Callorhinus ursinus
TTGTGCTTGAGTTCTAGTTGCAAAGCATTACGGTCTGAAAATATGCAGGGACTGATCCCAATCTTTTGGTACCAGTAGAGACCTGATTTGTGACCTAGGATGTGATCTATTCTGGAGAATGTTCCATGGGCACTAGAGAAGAATGTGTATTCTGTTGCTTTGGGATGGAATGTTCTGAATATATCTGTGAAGTCCATTTGGTCCAGGGTGTCATGTAAAGTCTTTATTTCCATGTTGATCTTTTGCTTAGATGATCTGTCCATTTCAGTGAGGGGGGTGTTAAAGTCCCCCATGATTATTGTATTGTTGTTGATGTGTTTCTTTGCTTTTGTTATTAATTAGTTTATATAATTGGCTGCTCCCATGTTAGGAGCATAGATATTTACAATTGTTAGATCTTCTTGTTGGATAGACCCTTTAAGTAGGATATAGTGTCCTTTCTCATGTCTTATTACAGTCTTTGGTTTAAAATCTAATTTGTCTGATATAAGGATTGCCACCCCAGCTTTCTTTTGGTATCCATTAGCATGGTAAATGGTTTTCCACCCCCTGACTTTCAATCTGGGGGTGTCTTTGGGTCTAAAATGAGTCTCTTGCAGACAGCATATCGATGGGTCTTGTTTTTTTAATCCAATCTGATATGCTGTGTATTTTGAGTGGGGTATTTAGCCCATTTACATTCAGGGTAACTATTGAAAGATATGAATTTAGTGCCATTGTATTGCCTGTAAGGTGACTGTTACTGTATATTATCTGTGTTCCTTTCTGGTCTCTGTTACTTTTAGGCTCTCTTTTTGCTCAGAGGACCCCTTTCAATATTTCTTGTAGCCTGGTTTCGTGTTTCCAAATTCCTTTAGTTTTTGTTTGTCCTGGAAGCTTTTTATCTCTCCTTCTATTTTCAATGACAGCCTAGCTGGATATGGTATTCTTGGATGCATATTTTTCTCATTTAGTGCTCTGAATATATCATGCCAGTCCTTTCTGGCCTGCCAGGTCTCTGTGGCTAGGTCTGTTGCCAGTCTAATATTTCTACCATTGTAGGTTACAGATCTCTTGTCCCGAGCTGCTTTCAGGATTTTCTCTTTGTCTCTGAGACTCGTAAGATTTACTATCAGATGTCGGAGTGTTGACCTAGTTTTACTGATTTTGAGGGGGGTTCTCTGTGCTTCCTGGATTTTGATGCCTGTTTCCTTCCCCACATTAGGGAAGTTCTCTGCCATAATTTGCTCCAATATGCCTTCTGCCCCCCTCTCTCCTTCTTCTTTTGGCATCCCAATTATTCTAATATTGTTTCATCTTATGGTATCACTTATCTCTCAAATTGTGCCCTTGTGATCCAGTAGTTGTTTATCTCTTTTTCTCAGCTTCTTTATTTTCCATCGTTTTATCTTCTATATCACTAATTCTCTCTTCTGCCTCATTTATCCTACCAGTTAAAGCCTTCATTTTTTTATTGCACCTCATTAATATCCTTTTTGCAGACATTTTTCCAAAGAAGACATCCAAATGGCCAACAGGCACATGAAAAAGTGCTCAACATCGCTTGGCATCAGGGAAATCCAAATCAAAACCTCAATGAGATACCACCTCACACCAGTCAGAATGGCTAAAATTAACAAGTCAGGCAACGACAGATGTTGGCGGGGATGTGGAGAAAGGGGAACCCTCCTACACTGTTGGTGGGAATGCAGGCTGGTGCAACCCCTCTGGAAAACAGTATGGAGGTTCCTCAAAAAGTTGAAAATAGAGCTACCATACGATCCAGCAATTGCACTACTGGGTATTTACCCCAAAGATACAAATGTCAGGATCCGAAGGGGTACGTGCACCCCAATGTTTATAGTAGCAATGTCCACAATAGCCAAACTGTGGAAAGAGCCAAGATGTCCATCAACAGATGAATGGGTAAAGAAGATGTGGTATATATACACAATGGAATATTATGCAGCCATTAAAAGGAATGACATCTTGCCATTTGCAATGACGTGGATGGAACTGGAGGGTGTTATGCTGAGTGAAATAAGTCAATCAGAGAAAGACATGTATCATATGACCTCACTGATATGAGGAATTCTTAATCTCAGGAAACAGAGTGTTGCTGGAGTGGTGGGGGCTGGGAGGGATGGGGTGGCTGGATGATAGACATTGGGTAGAGTATGTGCTATGGTGAGCGCTGTGAATTGTGCAAGACTGTTGAATCACAGATCTGTGCTTCTGAAACAAACAATGCAACATATGTTAAGAAAAAAGAAAAAGAAGAAGATAGCAGGAGGGGAAGAATGAAGGAGAATAAGTCGGAAGGGGAGACGAACCATGAGAGACGATGGACTCTGAAAAACAAACTGAGGGTTCTAGAGGGGAGGAGGGTAGGGGATGGGTTAGCCTGGTGATGGGTATTAAAGAGGGCACGTTCTGCGTGGAGCACTGGGTGTTATGCACACACAAAAAATATATATATGCTTTTTGATTTCAACTTCGTTAGATTTTAGTTCTTTTATTACTCCAGAAAGGGTTTCTCTGATATCTTCCATGCTTTTCTCATACCCAGCTAGTGTCTTTAAAATCGTCATTCTGAACTCTAGTTCTGACATCTTACTAATGTTTCTATTGATTAGATACCTGGCAGTTGGTACTGCCACTTGTTCTTTTTCTTGAGGTAATTTTTTCCATCTTGTCATTTTGTCCATAGGAGACCAGATGAATGAGAGAACAAAATGCTAACAGGGTAACAACGACCCCAGAAAAATATACACTA
>NW_027403648.1:0-2755 GCF_003265705.2 Callorhinus ursinus
TTCTACCCAAATCTTGTGAGATCTCATTCAAATCTCACCAGATCTCAGTCCAAATCTTGTGAGAACTCAGTCTAAATCTTGAGAGATCTCTTTCAATTCTCACCAGATCTCAGTTCAAATTTCGTGAGATCTTAGTCCAAGGCTCATGTGATCACTTCCAAATCTCACCATATCTCAGTCCAAATCTTGTGAGATCTTAGTCCAAATCTCAAGAGAACTCATCCAAATCTTGGGGAACTCAGTCCAAATCTCATTTGAACCCAGTCCACTTCTTGCCACAGCTCAGTCCAAAGCTCCTGATATCTCACACTCACCTAGTCATATTTTCACCCCAGTCTCGTGTGTTCTCAGTCCAAATCTCAAGGGAACTCACCCAACTCTTGTGAGCACTCAGTCCACATCTTGAGAGATCTCTTCCAAATCTCGAGAGATCTTAGTCCACATCTCATGACATCTTAGTACAAATTTCGTTTGAACTCAGTCCAAATCTCACCAGATTTCAGTCCAAATCTCATGAGATCTCACACATATCTTCCTACATTTCTATCCAAATCTCATGAGAACTGAGTCAAAATCTCATGAGAACAGAGTACGAATCTTGTATGATCTCAATCCAAATAACATGAGATCTCTTGCACATCTCACCAGATTTCTACACAAATCTCATCCGATCTTAGTACAAATCTCATGAGATCTCATTCAAATCTTGCCAGATCTGCGTCCAAATATAGTGGGATCTGAGTCCAAATCTTGAGAGAACTCAGACAAATCTCATGAGAACTCACTCCAAATCTCAAGATAAATTCAGGCACATCTCATGAGAGTTTGACCCAAATCTCATGAGATCTCAATCCAAATCTCATGAGACTTCAATGCAAGTCTTGTGAGAACTCAATCCATATCCTTTGATAACTCACGCACATCTCTCAAGATTTCAAGCCAAATCTCGTGAGATCTGTCCAAATCTCACGATATGCGGTTTAAATCTCAGCAGGACTCAGTCCAAAAAATCATGATATGTCAGACATCTCGTGAGATTTCTACCCAAATCTTGTGAGATCTCAATCCAAATCTCCCGTGATCTCACACACACCTCTTCACATTTCTACACAAATCTCATGTGTTCTCACTTCAAATCTCATGTGATCTCATCCACATCTCACCAGTCTCTGTCCAAATCTCAAGAGAAATCATCCAAATCTCATGAAAACTCAGTCCATTCTTGAGAGATCCCCCAAATCTCGCCAGATATCGCCCAAATCTCATGCGAACTCAGCCCAACACTTAAACATAAGCCAAGAGGACAAAACCGTCACCCACATTTGCTTCTGTGCCTATCCATGCACGGTAAGGGCCATTTTAAAAACAGAAAACAAAACCAAGACCAGATTTTCCGCTTTCTGAAGGAGGAATGCAGGCCTCTTAATGACAGGGCTCCCACATGCAAGGCAGAAATGTTTACCTTTGCCCAAGCCCACAGGTGTACGATTTCCCTGCGGCAGACTGCTTGCTAGGAGACTGTGCTTTCTTCACATTATCCCTTTCTCATCGCTAATGAAGAACTTTGGCCTTCCATGCATCATTTTCCACCTTTTAGCTCTTTTTTCAATCTAAGTTTGCCCTGGGCGTCATTCAGATCCAGTGTCTCAGAGTAATAGCCTCTATTTAAGCAGGTCCAGCTAAGTCCTTGTGATTGTGGGAGGGATTGGGGCACATTGCCCCTTGTAACAGGCTTTCAGAACTATGGGGACCTCAGAGGTTAAGACCTTTGGAAGTGCCCTGCGAGTAATGTTTCTGTGTAGGCTTGGCCCCGGGTTGTTAGAAGGAGTGGGCCTCATTTCTTGGGTAAAAGGAAATGAAGTGACAAACTTCATTCCCAGATGTATCCTAGTCACAAATTTATTGTCAAATTTCGGCCTTCACTGGAATCATTTCCATGCCCTTGCCGAAATTTAGAGTGGGTTTACACACGGCGAGGAGGGGATTCTACCCAAGTAGCCAGCACCCAACGATTGGTCGTGAGTTCCTACTTCAGTCCTGTGCTCAGTCAGAGTACGCTTATCTGATATCCCAAAGGAAAGGAAAGGTGGCTATTCTCTCCTTGACCTTGAGATGCCCTCCTTTTCAGGAACAAAGGTCACCAATATGCTGCATGCTGGAGGATCTGGTGAGTTCAGGTGGTGCCCTTTCAAGGACTGTAGCACCAAAGTTTGCATCCAAAACCTTGAGCATCAGCTGGGAGTCCCATTAGTATAGCTGAATCACTGCAGCCTTCATCCATTCATGGGAAGGGCAAAACAACAACAACAACAACAACAACAACACTACCACCAAATTTCCCTCTCATTCTGAAGGAAGAATGCAGAGTTCTTGGTGACAGGGCTCCCAGGTCTAGGCAATGGTTGCCCTTTCCCCAAGCCCACAGTTGTTTCTCATTCCTGGGAATGAAAATTGGGTTGCTAGGAGATGGGCCTAGTCACCGCAATCAAAACATGTCTCATCGCATCTCTAATAAACACATTTGGCCCAGCATATATCCACTTCCACCCTCTTGCTCTTTTTCTGCTGAGGTTCACCCTGTGGGCCTTCTGATCCAGTGTCTCAGAGCAATATCCTGTTCATTCAGCTGGAAGATCTGGAAAATTCTTTGTGACTGTGTGGAAGTGTTGGCCACAGAGCCCCCTGGAAATGCTGTTCAGAACTATGTCGGCCTGAGGAGGCCTAAGGCATTGGAAGCTTGCAAGCAGTGAATGTC
>NW_027403649.1:0-2755 GCF_003265705.2 Callorhinus ursinus
CTTGATTTGTCTCTCTTCTGTCTTGTTGTTGGTGTATAGGAATGCCACTGATTTCTGTGCATTGATTTTATATCCTGCTACTTTACTGAATTCCTGTATGAGTTCTAGCAGTTTTGGGGTGGAGTCTTTTGGGTTTTCCACGTACAGTATCATATCATCTGCAAAGAGTGAGAGTTTGACTTCCTCTTTGCCGATTTGGATGCCTTTGATTTCTTTTTGTTGTCTGATTGCTGTGGCTAGGACTTCTAATACTATGTTGAATAGCAGTGGTGAGAGTGGACATCCCTGCCGCGTTCCTGACCTTAGGGGAAAGGCTCTCAGCCTTTCCCCATTGAGAATGATACTCGCTGTAGGTTTTTCATAGATGGCTTTTATGATATTGAGGTATGTACCCTCTATCCCTATACTCTGAAGAGTTTTGATCAAGAAAGGATGTTGTACTTTGTCAAATGCTTTTTCTGCATCTATTGAGAGGATCATATGATTCTTGTTCTTTCTTTTGTTAATGTATTGTATCACGTTGATTGATTTGCGGATGTTGAACCAGCCTTGCAGCCCAGGAATAAATCCCACTTGGTCATGGTGAATAATCCTTTTAATGTACTGTTGGATCCTATTGGCTAGTATTTTGGTGAGAATTTTTGCATCCATGTTCATCAAGGATATTGGTCTGTAATTCTCTTTTTTGATGGGGTCTTTGTCTGGTTTTGGGATCAAGGTAATGCTGGCCTCATAAAATGAGTTTGGAAGTTTCCCTTCCATTTCTATTTTTTGGAACAGTTTCAGGAGAATAGGTATTAATTCTTCTTGAAATGTCTGATAGAATTCCCCCGGGAAGCCGTCTGGCCCTGGGCTTTTGTTTCTTGGGAGATTTTTGATGACTGTTTCAATTTCCTTAGTGGTTATAGGTCTGTTCAGGTTTTCTATTTCTTCCTGGTTCAATTTTGGTAGTTGATACATCTCTAGGAATGCACCCATTTCTTCCAGGTTCTCTAATTTGCTGGCATAGAGTTGCTCATAATATGTTCTTATAATTGTTTGTATTTCTTTGGTGTTGGTTGTGATCTCTCCTCTTTCATTCATGATTTTGTTGATTTGGGTCATTTCTCTTTTCTTTTTGATCAGTCTGGCCAGGGGTTTATCAATCTTGTTAATTCTTTCAAAGAACCAGCTCCTAGTTTCGTTGATCTGTTCTACTGTTCTTTTGGTTTCTAGTTCATTGATTTCTGCTCTGATCTTTATGATTTCTCTTCTCCTGCTGGGTTTAGGCTTTATTTGCTGTTCTTTCTCCAGCTCCTTTAGGTGTAGGGTTAGGTTGTGTATTTGAGACCTTTCTTGTTTCTTGAGAAAGGCTTGTATTGCTATATACTTTCCTCTCAGGACTGCCTTTGCTGTATCCCAAAGATTTTGAACAGTTGTGTTTTCATTTTCATTGGTTTCCATGAATTTTTTTAATTCTTCTTTAATTTCTTGGTTGACCCATTCATTCTTTAGTAGGATGCTCTTTAGCCTCCATGTATTTGAGTTCTTTCCGACTTTCCTCTTGTGGTTGAGTTCTAGTTTCAAAGCATTGTGGTCTGAAAATATGCAGGGAATGATCCCAATCTTTTGGTACCGATTGAGACCTGATTTGTGACCTAGGATGTGATCAATTCTGGAGAATGTTCCATGGGCACTAGAGAAGAATGTGTATTCCGTTGCTTTGGGATGGAATGTTCTGAATATGTCTGTGAAGTCCATTTGGTCCAGTGTGTCATTTAAAGTCTTTATTTCCTTGTTGATCTTTTGCTTAGATGATCTGTCCATTTCAGTCAGGGGGGTGTTAAAGTCCCCCACTATTATTGTATTGTTGTCAATGTGTTTCTTTGCTTTTGTTATTAATTGCCTTATATAATTGGCTGCTCCCATGTTCGGGGCATAGATATTTACAATTGTTAGATCTTCTTGTTGGATAGACCCTTTAAGTAGGATATAGTGTCCTTCCTCATCTCTTATTACAGTCTTTGTTTTAAAATCTAGTTTGTCTGATATAAGGATTGCCACCCCAGCTTTCTTTTGGTGTCCATTAGCATGGTAAATGGTTTTCCACCCCCTCACTTTCAATCTGGGGGTGTCTTTGGGTCTAAAATGAGTCTCTTGCAGACAGCATATTGATGGGTCTTGTTTTTTAATCCAATCTGATAGCCTGTGTCTTTTGATTGGGGCATTGAGCCCATTTACATTCAGGGTAACTATTGAAAGGTATGAATTTAGTGCCATTGTATTACCTGTAAGGTGACTGTTAACTGTCTGTTGTCTGTGTTCGTTTCTGCTCTTTGCTGCTTTTAGGTTCTCTCTTTGCTTAGAGGACCCCTCTCAATATTTCTTGGAGGGCTGGTTTCGTGTTTGCAAATTCCTTTAGTTTTTGTTTGTTCTGGAAGCTTTTTATCTCTCCTTCTATTTTCAGTGATAGCCTAGCTGGATATAGTATTCTTGGCTGCATATTTTTCTCGTTTAGTGCTCTGAAGATATCTTGCCAGTCCTTTCTGGCCTGCCACGTCTCTGTGGATAGGTCTGTTGCCAATCTAATGTTTCTACCATTGTAGGTTACATATCTCTTCTCCCGAGCTGCTTTCAGGATTTTCTCTTTGTCTCTGAGACTCGTAAGTTTTACTATTAGATGTCGGGGTGTTGACCTATTTTTATTGATTTTGAGAGGGGTTCTCTGTGCCTCCTGGATTTTAATGCCTGTTTCCTTCCTCACATTAGGGAAGTT
>NW_027403650.1:0-2755 GCF_003265705.2 Callorhinus ursinus
GGTGTTGGTTGTGATCTCTCCTCTTTCATTCATGATTTTGTTGATTTGGGTCCTTTCTCTTTTCTTTTGGATAAGTCTGGCCAGGGGTTTATCAATCTTGTTAATTCTTTCAAAGAACCAGCTCCTAGTTTCGTTGATCTGTTCTACTGTTCTTTTGGTTTCTAGTTCATTGATTTCTGCTCTGATCTTTATTATTTCTCTTCTCCTGCTGAGTTTAGGCTTTTTTGCTCTTCTTTCTCCAGCTCCTTTAGGTGTAGGGTTAGGTTGTGTATTTGAGACCTTTCTCGTTTCTTGAGGAAGGCTTGTATTGGTATATACTATCCTCTCAGGACTGCCTTTGCTGTCTCCCAAAGATTTTGAACAGTTGTGTTTTCATTTTCATTGGTTTCCATGAAATTTTTAAATTCTACCTTAATTTCTTGGTTGACCCATTCATTCTTTAGTAGGATGCTCTTTAGCCTCCATGTATTTGAGTTTTTTTCGACTTTCCTCTTGTGATTGAGTTCTAGTTTCAAAGCATTGTGGTCTGAAAATATGCAGGGAATGATCCCAATCTTTTGGTACCGATTGAGACCTGATTTGTGACCTAGGATGTGATCTATTCTGGAGAATGTTCCAAGGGCACTAAGGAAGAATGTGTATTTCGTTGCTTTGGGATGGAATGTCTGAATATGTCTGTGAATTCCATTTGGTCCACTGTGTCATTGAAAGTCTTTATTTACTTGTTGATTTTTGCTTAGATGATCTATCCATTTCAGTCAGGGGTTTGTTAAAATCCCCCACTATTATTGTATTGTTGTCAATGTGTTTCTTTGCTTTTGTTATTAATTGCCTTATATAATTGGCTGCTCCCACATTAGGGGCATAGATATTTACAATTTTTAGATCTTGTTGGATAGACCGTTTAAGTAGAATATAGTGTCCTTCCTCATCTCTTATTACAGTCTTTGTTTAAAATGTAATTTGTCTGATATAATGATTGCTTTCTTTTGGTGTCCATTAGCATGGTAAATGGTTTTCCATCCCCTCACTTTCAATCTGGGGGTGTCTTTGGGTCTAAAATGAGTCTCTTGCAGACAGCATATTGATGGCTCTTGTTTTTTAATCCAATCTGGTAGCCTGTGTCTTTTGATTGGGGCATTGAGCCCATTTACATTCAGGGTAACTATTGAAAGGTATGAATTTAGTGCCATTTTATTGCCTGTAAGGTGACTGTGACTGTATACTGTCTGTGTTCCTTTCTGATCTATGTTGCTTTTAGGCTCTCTCTTTGCTTAGAGGATCCCTTTCATTATTTCTAGGAGGGCTGGTTTTGTGTTTGCAAATTCCTTTAGTTTTTGTTTGTTCTGGAAGATTTTTATCTCTCCTTCTATTTTCAATGACAGCCTAGCTGGATATAGTATTCTTGGCTGCATATTTTTCTCATTTAGTGCTCTGAAGATATCTTGCCAGTCCTTTCTGGCCTGCCAGGTCTCTGTGGATAGGTCTGTTGCCAATCTAATATTTCTATCATTGTAGGTTACATATCTCTTCTCCCGAGCTGCTTTCAGGATTTTCTCTTTGTCTCTGAGACTCGTAAGTTTTACTATTAGATGTCGAGGTGTTGACCTATTTTTATTGATTTTGAGAGGAGTTCTCTGTGCCTCCTGGATTTTGATGCCTGTTTCCTTCCTCACATTAGGGAAGTTCTCTGCTATTATTTGCTCCAATATACCTTCTGCCCCTCTCTCTCTTTCTTCTTCTTCTGGGATCTCAATTATTCTAATGTTGTTTTGTCTTATCGTATCACTTATCTCTCGAATTCTGCCCTCGTGATCCTGTGTTGTTTATCTCTCTTTTTCTCAGCCTCTTTATTTTCCATCATTTGGTCTTCTATATCGCTGATTCTCTCTTCTGCCTCATTTATTCTAGCAGTTTTTGCCCCCATTTTTGATTGCACCTCATCAATAGCCTTTTTGATTTCCACTTGGTTAGATATTAGTTCTTTTATTTCTCCAGAAAGCGTTTCTCTAATAACTTCCACGCTTTTTTCAAGCCCAGCTAGTATCTTTATAGTCATGATTCTGAACCCTAGGTCCGACATCGTACTAATGTCCATATTGATTAGGTCCCTGGCTGACGGTACTACCTCTTGTTCTTTTTGCTGAGGTGATTTTTTTTTGTCTTGTCATTTTGTCCAGAGGAGAATTGATGAATGAGAGAACAAAATGCTAATAGTTTAACAACGTCCCCAGCAAATTTACTGTATAGAAATCAGAAAAGACCTGAAACCAGGGGAAAAGAAAGGGAAAGAAAGAAAAAAGAAAGAGAAAAAAAGAAAGAAAAAGAAAGATAAAAACAAAAACAGAACAATACAAAAAAAGCAGAATATGATCAAATATGATCAGGCTAGTGCATAGATCAGTGCCACACACTAGATTTTGGGCATATTTTGGTCTGTTAGAAAAAAGTGCCTCCTAAAATTTTAAAGGAAGAAAGACATATATGTACAAAATAAGGGTTGATACAATGAAGGGATGGAAGATGACTGTAAAGATGAAAAGTATAAAAGATTTTATAAAAGGAATTGATAAAATAAGTTGTTTGAAAAAAGAAAGAAAGAGATTTAAAAAAAAAGAAAAGAAAAAAGGGAGAGAATGTGATCAGGCAGGAGACTAGAACAGAGCCATACACTAGTGATTTAGGGTATATTTTGATCTGCTAGAAGAAACTGTATCTCAAAATTTTAAAGAGAGAACAACTTATATATATATAT
>NW_027403651.1:0-2753 GCF_003265705.2 Callorhinus ursinus
TCTCATGTCCCTCGGCCCTAAGGCTCACCCTAGCTTGGCTTCTGAGCAGTCTGTCTGCAGGGCCTAGGTCCAAAGCACGAAGGATATGGCACACCCGAGCAGTATCAAGAGACCCAGGCTGCCACCCGGAAGGAAAGCCCGCCACTGGGACTCTGGAAAGCATTCAGAGCAGAACTCTGAATGCCCATCCCAGCGAAACTACACTTTCTGCGCCCCCTCGCGGCAACCCGGAGCCTGACACTCAACCTGACCCCCAACCTCAAGACATACATCCCATCCCAACCTCGCCAAAGTTCCCCCAGACCAGGAGTGTCGTGTACGTGGGCCCTAACCCTAACCCTCACTTAGCTTCGGGGAGCTCGCTCCCTACGTCCCTGGCTCCAGGCCCCAGGGATTGGGGCCACCTGAGCAATACCAGAGGACTCAGCCTGACACCGCAAAGCAAAATGCGCCATTTGGCAATTCCGATAGCACTGGGAGGAGAACCTTACATGCCGTGCCCCTTGGCCCTAACCCAAAGCCTAGATTGGCTCCTGAGTGCTTTGTTCCCGGAGGTCTCGCCCCAGAGCCCCAAAGGCAAGGGACAGCTAAACAATACCAGCGGACTGAGCATGCCACCCCGTGAGAAAGCCCACCGTTCGGAACTCAGGAAAGGATTCACAGCAGGAGAACGCTGCATTCCCATCCCAGCGCACACACCATTTGGAACTCGGGAAAGGATTCACAGCAGGACAACGCTGCATGCCTATCCCAGTGCCCCCACACTTTCAGCAGTCCCGGGGCCGAAAAGAAGTCCAAGACACTCACGCGGACCCACGCCTTCAACCCTCACTCCCGGGAAACTCGACGCAGTGCTGGGATGTCAGGTCTCCTGTGCCCCTATGTGCTAACCCGCACACTCGGTTGGCTTGTGAGGGGTCAGTCCTCAGAGCCTGGCTCCATAGCCCCACAGATTCGGGACACCCGAGCAATAGTGAGTGACTCAGGCTGCCACCGAGAAGGGAAATGCGCCATTTGCTCCTCGAGAAAGCATTCAGAGCAGGAGAACTCTGAATGCCCATCCCAAGGGATCCACAAATTTTGCGCCCTCTAGCGTCAAACCCTGAGCCTGGCGCTTAACCTGACCCACGCCCTCAAGACAAACTCCCAGGGCAGCAGGCTATAGTGCTGCACTTTGGGTCTGCCATGCCCCAGGTCCTCACACTATCCCTCTCTGCTTCTGAGGGCTCTGGCCCCAGAGGCCTGGCTCTAAAGCCACAGGGATTGGGGGCACCTGAACAATACCGGCGGATTCAGCCTGTGTCCCAGAAGGAAACCACACCATTGGGAAATCGGGGCAAAGCGTTTTGAGTAGAACTCTGCATGTACTCCAGCGAAATGCCACATTCAAAAGCCCTGTGCCCACAAACCCTGAGACTGACATTCACCCTGACCCACGCCCCCCACTCAGATCCCCCGCCCCCTCAAGCTTCCCCCAACGTGGCCAGATCAGTGCTCCAATGACCCTAGGCACTAGGTCTATCCCTAGGTTGGCTTCTAAGTTTCTGGATCCAGAAGACTGGCTCCAAAGCCCCAGGGATCGCAATAAATGAGCAACACCAGAGGAACCACCTTGCCAAAAACAATTCAAACACCCTACTTGTAACTCCCGTGAGGGTTCAGAACAGGACAACTCTGAATGCCCATCCCAACCAACGCACAAATTTCGTGACCTCTGCTGGCCCACCCTGAGCTTGACGCAACCTGACCCACGCCCTCAAGACAACCAACCCAGAGCAGGTTCCAGTGCTTACACGTCAGCCCTGCCGTGCCCCTAGGCCCTAACCGTCACCCTAGAGGCCTCTGAGTGTCTGTCCCCAGGGGCTTGACTCCAAAGTCCTAGGCATTTTGCACACCTGACCATTACCAGAGGACTCAGCCTGCCACTAAAACCGAAAACGTGCCATTGGGAACTCCGGTAAGCATTCAGAACAGGAGATCTGTGCTGGTCCATCCCAACGAAACCCAAGTTCAACGTGCCCACGCCACAATCCCTGAGCCTGACACACCACCCTACCCACAGCCTCAAATCAGACCCCGGGAAGCTCAGCGCAGCGCCGGCACATCAGGCCTCTCATGTCCCTCAGCCCTAAGGCTCACCCTACCTTGGCTTCTGAGCGGTGTGTCTCTAGGGCCTGGGTCCAAAGCACGAAGGATTAGGCACACCCGAGCAGTATCAAGGGACCCAGGCTGCCATCCAGAAGGAAAGCCCACCACTGGCAAGTCCGGAAAGCATTCAGAGTAGGAGAACTCTGAATGCCCATCTCGGCACAACTACACATTCTTCGCCCCCTGACGACAAACCCTGAGCCTGATACTCAACCTAACCCACACCCTCAAGACAAAGCCCCGGTAAGCAGCCCACAGTGCTTACACATCAGGTATTCGTTGCCTCGTAGGCACTAACACTATCCCTCGCTGGCTTCTGAGGTTTCTGGCCCAGAGGCCTGGCTCTAAAGCCACAGGGATAGGGGGCTCCTTCGCAATACCGGAGGATTCAACCCGTCTCCCAGAAGGAAACTGCCTCATTGGGAACCTACCGCAAAGATTTCCCAGTAGAACGCTGCGTGCGCATCCCAGCGAAATGCCAATTTCATTGGCCCGCTCTGAACCTAGCTCTGTGCCCTCACGGTGGGACACCGGCTGCACCCAGGCCTCCCCGGGGGCTGTGGGTGGGCTGTGTGGGTGTCACTGTATGGATGGGGCATGGGGGG
>NW_027403652.1:0-2753 GCF_003265705.2 Callorhinus ursinus
CAGAAAGGCGGCAAGTTGTATGCTGTGAAGGTAAGAAGTCGGGGAGTAAAGAAAGGGAAAGAGTCCGAACCTTCGGCCCTCTTTCCTGCCCCTGAATTGGGGGCCTCTTACTTGGGGTGACAAGAGCGCCGGCAGGCTGGGTGTCTCGCCTCTGCCCCACTCTTCTTTTTACACCGCCAATGCCTAGGATACGCCAGGATTTCTGAATCCTTTTTACCACCTTGACCTTTACCGGGATTAAGTTGGAAACATTAAATTTGAAACAGTTATTATTTTTTAAGATTTTTTTTTAAAGATTTTATTTATTTATTTATTTGAGAGGGAGAGAATGAGAGACAGAGAGCACAAGAGGGAAGAGGGTCAGAGGGAGAAGCAGACTTCCCGCCGAGCAGGGAGCCTGATGCGGGACTCGATCCAGGGACTCCAGGATCATGACCTGAGCCGAAGGCAGTCGCCCAACCAACTGAGCCACCCTGGTGCCCCCTCCCTTCCTTGTTAAAAGTGCAAGTCAATCTTTGGTAAATTAAAGATTGGGTAACTATCAACACAAATCCAATTTTAGAACTATCCATCACCCTAAAAAGACCTCCTGCCTGTCTGCAGTACCTCCCTCTAACACCCCTAGCCCCAGGATACCAGCAATCTACTTTCTATCTCTATAGGTTTGCCTTTTCTCTACCTTGTATGTAAATGGAATCATGCAATATATAGTCTTTTGCATCTGGGTTTTTTTGTTTGTTTGTTTTTTACTGGACAACATCTTTGAGATTCATCAAACCTTCATTTACATACCTAGTCTATTGGAATAGGCCCCTAAATAGAATCCCTAATTTTTTCATCCCCTCCTTAGGCTGTGGCTCGCAAGCTAAAGTCCAAACTCCTTAGAAAAGCAATCGTAGGGCGCCTAAGTGGCTCAGTCGGTTGAGCGTCTGCCTTCGCCTCAGCTCTTGATCCCGGGAGTCGCGCATCGCTTGGCTCCTCCTCAAACCTTACCTGACCTTTCAGACCCACTCCATTGAAATTAATTCTTCCTTGATTCATATGTTCCACCAATTTTTTGCTTTTCTTTCTATACTTCCTAATCAGTCATTATCAGTTGTTGAAATAGAAACACCAATTCATTTTTTCGATGAATATCTGTTGAGAATCCCTTTCGTGTGTAGGGTCTAGGGTGCAGTGGTGAACAAAACAAACATGCCTTCACAGAGCTTCCAATCTAGGGAAATGATGGGCAAAATCATGTTACAGACTGACTTTGACAATTTCCCTCAATTTTCGTATGGAAGGATATAAGGCTGGAATTTATAGTGTATTAATTATACACAATAATATTGATTTTATTACTCTAATGAGTCTCTGGAAGAAATATGTCTTTTAATCATCCTGACAGTTGATCTCAATGTTACTGACTTCAGTTTAGTGCCCCAGTTTTAATATAGATTATATTACAGTTTTGCTTCTGTACCAATTACCTTGAAACTTGAAAAGAGTAATTTGTCATTTTCTGTAAGACAGCATTTGAGACTGTTAACTTTCAGTAGTTTTAACTATTAAGATTTTTTTCTAGGCACACAAACTTCCTATATTCTTCCTCTTTCTGACTCAGTTCCCATCCATCAAAGAATCAGAAGTTAAAGAAAATTTATTAGCTGCTAATTATCTGTGCCTAGGTTCCTGATTATCTGGGGGCTTATTAGGAACATTACCACCTTTGAATTTGTTATAAGAATAGTAGAGTGGAATTTTTTTTCTACTAACATGTAGGGCACTAGGGGCGCATTTGTTTACTTCTTTTTTCCTTCTCAAAAGGGATGTGATACTTTTGCCACTTGATGCTAAAATAAGTAGTTCTCTCGAAGAAAGTTTAGTTTTGTTTTACCATATTAGCTGTTTTTCTGACAGTTTCCTGAGGGCAATGACAGTGACATCTATGTTTGCTCTCTCTGGTTGTTTCCACAAAGGTAACTCTGAAACCTGAGAACACTTTTGTAATAAAAAATAAAATGAACGTATTGTTATGTTGTCTACCATAGGTTTTCAAAAAAGCAGATATGATCGGGCGCCTGGGTGGCTCAGTTGGTTGGGCGACTGCCTTCGGCTCAGGTCATGATCCTGGAGTCCCGGGATCGAGTCCCGCATCGGGCTCCCTGATCGGCGGGGAGTCTCTTTCTCCCTCTGACCCTCTTCTCTCTCGTGCTCTCTCTCTCTCATTCTCTCTATCTCAAATAAATAAATAAATAAAATCTTTAAAAAAAAATCTAAATGGCAAACTGGGAGAAAATATTTGTTTAAAAAAAAAGCAGATATGATCAACAAAAATACGACTCATCAGGTACAAGCTGAGAGGGATGCACTAGCACTAAGCAAAAGTCCTTTCATTGTCCATTTGTACTATTCACTACAGTCAGCAAACAATGTCTACTTGGTAAGTAAATAATTTTACATTTTTTTCTTCAAACATTAGCAATCACTGACTTCATTGACTTAAGAATACTATGGCGGGGGTGGCACTTGGCTGGCTCAGCCGGTAGAGCATGCAACTCTTTGATCTCAGGGTTGTGAATTCAAGCCCCACATTGGGTGTAGAGATTACTTAAAAATAAATCTTTAAGGGGCACCTGGGTGGCTCAGTCGGTTGAGCGTCTGCCTTTGGCTCAGGTCCTGATGCCGGGGTCCTGGGATCGAGCCCCGCATTGGGCTCTCTGCTCACTGGAGAGCCTGCTTCTCCCTCTCCCTCTGCCTGCTGCTCCCCC
>NW_027403653.1:0-2753 GCF_003265705.2 Callorhinus ursinus
TAATAAGTGTCTTAAAACAAATGCTTATTCAACTCAATTGTAGAATTGAATGTTCTCCATATTGCCTTTTTCTGTCTATTTTCACTATATTTTTACAAAGTGTTTTGAAATGTACTTCCTTTAATAAGGGAATGTACATAGGACACTTGATTTTTTAGAAGAATATAACCAAAATCCACATAGACAAAAGTGCAAGTAAATATTGATGACCCATTATTAAGGTCAACTTAGGATTTAATTGTTAATAATTGATGCACTTATCTTGCACTTTATGTAATCTTCAGTAAGTATTTGCTAACATAGATTAAAATGTTATACACAGGTACATCTAACTTATAGCAGAACTGAGAACAGAACCTGAGTATCTCTACTCAAATTTCATTAACTTTACAATATACTTCAGTTTGAGTAGACCATTTTCCGCTGGTATTAAAGTGGGTTTAACTGATAATGAAGATTCTAATTTCTCTCAATATCTCCCTGAGGGAGATATGCCCTCAGGTCCTACCTCCCCAGCCCACTTTATCAATTCTCAGTGTTTCCCCATCACAGAGGGAACAAGAACATCTCAATGATACAAGCCACTTGGTAGACCTTCTAGGATCTCCATAGATGTCTAAAAAAAACACATTCTGGGGCACCTGGGTGACTCAGTCTGTTAAGTGGCTGCCTTTGACTTAGGTCATGATCCTGGGACCCCGGAATTGAGCCCCTGCTTCTCCTTCTCCCTCTGCTCATGCTCTCTCTCTCTCAAATAAATAAATAAAATCTTAAAAAAATAAAAAATAATAAAAGAACACACTCTTCCAGACATGCTTCAGTGGAATATAGTAGGATGTTATATTAGAAAGAACACTGGATGCAAAATCAAATAGACATGAGTTCAAATTTTGGCTCCCCACTTACTAATTCGGTGACTACATAAAAATCTCTATATACAAATTATTAATAAAATGTTAGAAATTTTATCTAGATATATATAATGTATATATAATGTTTACAACCAAGTGGAACTAATCAGGAAGGCAAAATTTATTTAACATTAAAGTCAGGCTATACTGAGGAACAGATAGGCTCAGAAATAGCTAAAACTATTGCATGGTGCACTGGGTGTTATGAACAAACAATGAATCATGGAACACTGCATCAAAAACTAATGATGTAATATATGGTGATTAACATAACAATAAAAAAAATTAAAAAAAAAAAAAAAGAAATAGCTAAAACTAGCTATGTGCATTTT
Source organism: Callorhinus ursinus (assembly GCF_003265705.2). NCBI lineage: Eukaryota > Metazoa > Chordata > Mammalia > Carnivora > Otariidae > Callorhinus > Callorhinus ursinus. Next base: position 1,244 of record NW_027403653.1, read on the forward strand.
TGGACCCTGAAGAAGATGGGAAACTTGGGAGCTTCCAGGTTGAACAAGCAGGGAAAGTCCTTAATAATCTTTTGGGTTCATCAAGAAAGCTTCAGGGAGTACCACTGCATCGAGAAGCTCCAGGGGCATCATGCACAGAGAATAAAATGAGAGTTGTACAACATGGTGGCCTTTGCTTCACAGTGGAGTGGGATTTCGAGAAAGCAACTTGAATGATGGAAAAATGGAAAGGGGGAGAAAAAGGAGAGATTATCCAAAGTATAGCTATGGAGGTAACTTACACATGAATGAGGGAAGATTGTCTTTTGGTGAAAAATACCTTCTTGCAACTCACCTTGGTCAGAACATTTCCAGAGCCTTTCCTCACTATTTCTGCCTGAAAATAAGACTAAAAAGAAGGTAAAGAAGCTGGAAGTGCTTTGCTTGGAGTAATAGAGCCCAGAAGATAACTCCACAAAGCATTCAAATCTAGGAAAGGTCATTTTACAGATTCTGATGACCAACTGTCCTCTAACTCCCCTGGCTGCAAAACAAGTTTTTAACACATGGCAATTCAGAACTCATTTTAGGAAAGCTATTCTGCATGGTTGACCCCATGCTAATTTATTTATACCCTACTTAGCTCCATAAAAGGGTTTGAGGAAGCAGCTTTTGGACTCTTAAACAACAAATATCACAAAAGATGCACTCACTCACTAAATCATTGACCATAGACATGATATCATGGCAGGAGATTTAGATAGTAAGTAAGTCTTATTTATTTTATAGGTGCAAAAACACCTCAGGAGATAAAGAAACCACACTTAAATCACATAACTAAGTGGTTTTATTTTATCTTATTTTCAGGAAAAAAAGCCCAATGATATGGAGATTCTCTATTTTATAACCATGAACACCTAAGAGGTTCCTGAATCCCTTGAATTTGCATACAGAATGTTGTGTGTATCTGCAAGTCTGATGCTCAGTGGTTTACACCACTATATCTGTATTGGGTGTTAAAACATCCAAATGCCTCCATACTGGTTCCAAATCCTCCTAGTGACCCACAATCCCTGGTGTTCTGACCTCCCTCTAGGAACCCTCCAGATGTCCCTGGAATCCAGCAAGTAAAGAGCCAGCATCTGGCAGGGGACCTCCAGGACTATACTCAATGTTTGATGTTTCAAAACTTACGTGTGTGTGTGTGAGAGAAAGAGAGAGAAAGCGCATATATGCACTTTTTTGGAGACACACCTTATATAGGCTTTAGTTAGGTTGTTCAAGAGGTCGTTGGACCCAAAATGGTTGGGGACCATGGTGCCAGGAGTATAATTCCACTATGACATTTGACTCTATCCACAATGCCTAGTAGTAGACTAAGGTCTGGATTTACATGTAGAATGCCTTGCCAAAATTTTCAAAATTTGGGAGGGTATGTGCTATGGTGAGCGCTGTGAATTGTGCAAGACTGTTGAACCACAGATCTGTACTTCTGAAACAAATAATACATTATATGTTAAAAAAAAAAAGG
>NW_027403654.1:0-2753 GCF_003265705.2 Callorhinus ursinus
CTGAGGGGTGTGGCTGAGAGGAGCCTGCCTGCTACTACCCCTCAGTGACACACGGTGCAAGACAGGTAGGTGACTGTTAGTTCGTAACACTTGGTTTTGGGTCGTTCATTACCAAGAATTATTGTGGCAAGAGTTAGGGGTTAGGTAACAAGGATGTTACCAAATTGTCTACAAAATACAGTTGCTTCAGAAATCACTACTGGAGTGGAGATCTGAGGAAAAATATCTTAGAGGAGTTAGGAAGAGTAGACACACACAGGCCGTCAACAGAATGGAGTCGAAACAAATCATTTCTCAACGGGCAGCGAGGAAGCGGAGGCAGAGGCCCCTCACCGGAAAGGGAAATGGGCATGCATAATAGGAGGTGAGAGTGGGAACCTCCGACTGTCTAAATCCACTGACCTCACTGCCATCAGAGGCACCCGTGTAACGTTTCAGGAATTAGCTTTGGAGTCCACCATGGACCGCTCCAGCAGCCCGCCTGGACTAGCTTTCAGGCAGCATCCGTGGGGAACCATTTGGGGAGAGGTGGGCACGGGGTGGAACAGAGAGGCCAGTCTCCCAAAGTGGTGATGGGACCTGAGGGCTCCATATCCTGAAGCACAGCCTACAGGGAGCCCCTCTGGGAGGGGGAGAAACCAGGAGTCCTGCCTCCTCCGTGCACCTCGCACCCTGGCCAGGTACTCACACGGCCCCGCCGTTGCTGAGGGACGCAGAGCTCTTCTGCCGAAGGAAAACCCGGGCTCCTCGGATCACAGCTGGCTGTGTCTACTCCAGCGTTGCCTTCAGAGGGTGGAACAGGGACACAGGGCCCATCTGTAGAAGGGACGCAGGGAAGAGGAAGATCTCTAAGGGCAGAGACAGGTGTGCCAGAAAGCTGGCCTGACCCCACAGCATGGGTTGATGCTCCTTCTGCCCTGTCCCAGCCCTACACAGGAGGTAGGCGGGGGCGTACTCCTAACCTGGCTGTGAGTGACATCAGGAATGTCATTTCACTTCTTGGAGCTTTAGTTTCCCTACCTACAAAATCTGGGGACTTCATCCAATTACAAATGGTAAAAAGATTTCATCTCATCATCAACTTGAATTGATGGGTAGAGGCTGCATGAGCCCCGGACTGAGCAGAATTCTAAGGACATTTCAGGGCTCAGGGGGTGGCAGGGGGGGGCACTGATGGGTGTCTGCAACAGACAGGGGAATGGGGGATGTGGTGTGGGTATCAGATACTTCCCATCCCACGATGGGTGAATGTCCCTGTAAGCTCTGAACTCCAGGCAACTTTCTAGACAGAGTATACGTATGGTCACTGATGGTTTGGCCACGTGAGAAAGTTCTTATCTTTGAAGGATGACGTCAGGACGATGGGGCCCCAAACCAGCCCAGTCAGAGTCATGAGTGGAAGAAATCATGACCCTGGACTCTTCAGTTTGATTCTCTCTGGTCCCTGCCAATGTGCACAGTAATCAGGTTCTCTTCGAACCTCCCCAAACAACCTCCACAAATATTCTTCAAACTTCTTTCTTCTACCACTTAAAACAGTGGTATCTCCAGGGAACATGTCCTCAGCCCCTTGTCTACTGCTCCTGAACACTAGGTCTCCACGTCAGGGGGCCCCCACTACCAGCAAGAGACCAGCCGTTGGAAAGCACAGGCTGTATGGGGTTTCTGACTTTGGGGCCGGAGAGTGAGGCTACAGTAAGAAACTCTCATCTTCCTTTTCCCGCTGTTCAATCCCATGAAAGATGTGGGTTTCCTCTGCCGTCAAAACAACTGATGGGTGCCAGAGTCTGGGGTTTACTTCTTGGAAATCCTGGAACTCGGTACCTGGGACAGGCCTCCCGTGGCCTGGTGAATCTGTTCTCTGGGGGTCCTGTTCTGTTTGTAGAAGTATCATCAGAGCTGCATACACCTTTCCTACGGTCATCTCATCGGCTGGAGGGAGAGAAAACAGGGGGTGGAGTGTGGAGGAGGAAGGGGAGTTGGGGGGCAAGGGAACAGCCTCCACCACAAGGACTCCTGGACATGCTCAGGGAAGGGCACAGGTTGCATCTTTGGACACTGTGTGCGTGTCCTCTGGAGCTGTACTGACTCTCCAGAGGGCCCTCCCTCTCCTCCCAATGAAGTGGATGTGGGGTTTAATCTTTAAGCACCTCATCTCTAACTGTAGGGGTCTCCCTGCTGTTCTCTGGAATTTTTTAAGTATACACCCCCACCAGGAACGTGGGTGACTGTGGTCATCAGAGTAAAACCCAGGGAATCCCTTCCCACAGTCCCTATGCACCCACTGGTAAGACCGTTCTCCCTGCAGGTGGAAACTAAGTCTAGACTATTGATGAGGTCACCCTGGCCCAGGCCTCCTGGCTCTGCCTCTGGGTGGGACACCAAAGGGGAGTGAACAAGAAGTTCTTGCCCTCACTTACATTTATGGGGTGGCACCAGTAAATCCAGGGTCTTCTGGGGCAGATTGGCCCACACCGAGGAAAACTTCTTCCTCAACTCTGCATCCCACTGATGCTGCTTGGTGCTGGCTGGGGCAGGACAACGGTGTGGAGGGGAAGAGAAATGTTAGGAGCTGTCTCATGGGCCCCCTGGGGGAGCCGGCAGGGAGAGGTGTGGTGGGAGGGGAAATGGGGCAAGGACAGTGCCAGGAGGAAGGGCAGAGCGGGGAGAAGCACCGCCACGGCGGCTGTCAGAGCGTCCCTGATGGGCACGTGCAGAGACAGAGGCCTGTGTGCGAGGGCCCTGGGAGTGGA
>NW_027403655.1:0-2752 GCF_003265705.2 Callorhinus ursinus
GGATTTTCGACTGAGCCAAGATGGAAAAAATGTTGAGAGCAGGGGGGTGCAAGTTCCAGGGAATGAACACTTTTGGCAAAGACAGTGTCAGTGTCTTAGAGAAAATAAGGGGTCATTGGAAAATAGGGTTGAGAGACCTGAAAGGTAATGAAGTGACCACAAATAGTATAACAAAAACAAAGACAAAAAACCGCTGCACATTTAGAATTAAATCTTCTCTCCTTAATTTATACTCTATCGGTGTTCCACCGGCTAATCTGTCTCCCTGTCTCCTTTCTGGTTCTTCTCAATCGCCCCCTCCCGCCCCCCGCCCCCCGCCTGACATCTAAAAGTCAGAGTGTACCAAAGCTTCGTTTTCAAACCTCTTTTCTTTCTCTCTCTCTCTTTCTTTCTTCGTTTTTAAAAAGATTTTATTTATTTGAGAGAGAGCGAGTGCGCACAAGTGGAGGGATGGGCATTGGGAGAAGCAGACTCCCCACTGAGCAGGGAGCCCTGATGCAGGGTTGGATCCCAGGACCCTGAGATAAGTCAGATGCTTAACCAACTGAGCCACCCAGGCGGCCCCGCAACTCTATGCTTTTTTTTTTAAGATTTTATTTATTTATTCATGAAAGACAGAGAGGCAGAGGGAGAAGCAGGCTCCCAAGGAGCAGGGAGCCCGATGCGGGACTCGATCCCCGGACCTTGGGATCATGACCTGAGCCGAAGGCAGACGCTTAACCAGCTGAGCCCCCCGAGCGGCCCTGCAACTCTATGCTTTTGACCTTTAAATATATGTCTTTATCCCAGACATGTTCCCCAAACTCAATCTCATATATTCAGCTGCCTATATAACATCCCCATTTGGATTTCTAAAAGGCATCACAAAATGAATATTTCAAATGAATATTGAAATATTAGACGGGTGCTTCCTATAGTGTTCTCCATCTCAGTGTATGACAATTCCATCTTTTTAGTTGCTCAGGTCAAAACCTTAATTCCCATTTTATTGACTGTGCCTTCAAAATGTCTAGAATTCAGGGCGCCTGGGTGGCTCAGTTGGTTAAGGGACTGCCTTCAGCTCAGGGCATGATCTTGGGGTCCCGGGATCGAGTCCCACATCGGGCTCCCTCTGACTCTCTTCCCTCTCGTGCTCTCTATCTCTCATTCTCTCTCTCAAATAAATAAATAAAATCTTTAAAAAAATGTCTAGAATTCAGTTGCTTCTTTCTTTTAATCTTTTGTGTCCTCCAGTGTTTCTTTTTTTTTAAGTTTTTTTTTTAGATTTTTTGTTTGTTTATTTGACAGAGAGCTAGAGAGAGAGCACAAGTAGGCAGAGAGGCAGGCAGAGGGAGAGGGAGAAGCAGGCTCTCCTCCGAGCAGAGAACCCGAAGCGGGGCTCAATCCCAGGACCCTGGGATCATGACCTGAGCCAAAGGCAGCAACTCAACCAACTGAGCTACCCAGGCGCTCCCCCCAGTGTTTCTTTTTTCAATTCTTGGAGTGAGTTTTGATCACATGAACTAGGGCTTGGAGAACCAGTAGAGTAGCAAGAGATGGTTCTTTCTTTTAAAGAACATTCATATATTTTATTATTGCCTGCGTCACAGGAGAGCTGGGGGCTTGAGATTACCTGTGACCTCTGGCAAGTGTGCCAACCCAAGCTGCACTCGACCTTTGCTGACATCTCCAAGATTACCACTCTTTCCACATCACCATCTATCTATCCCTTGGATTATTCCAATAGCCTCCCAAACGGGTCTCCCTGTTTGCACCCTAGCCTTCCTATAATCTAGTCTTAAAGTACTGGCCAGAGGAATTTTTGTGAAGACAAGCCGTATCAAGCTATTCCTTGGCTCAAAATCGTCTTTCGGTGTTCTCACATTTAGAGTAACAAGACGAAGTTCTGGATTACCTGAACCCTTTTGTGGCCTTGTACTTAACCTCCAACCTGTCACCTTGTGTTCTCCTCCACCCTCATGAAACTGCCTCCTTGCCGATCCTGGAACAAGCCAGAAAATCTCCTGAATCAGGGCTTTTGCTATCACTCTTATCTCTTGCTAATCTGTTCTCCCCCAGAAATATATCCGGGTTGATCTCTCGCCTCCTTTACATCTTTTTTATTTTAAGGTTTTATTTATTTATTTGAGAGAGAAAGAGAGCGTGAGAGCGAGAGAGCGAGAGAGAGAGAGAGAGAGAGAGAGAGAGAGAGAGAGAGCCCTTGAGAGAGCCAGCATGAGCGGGGGAGGGGCAGAGGCAGAGGGAGAAGCACGCTCTCCAATGAGCAAGGAGCTGGATGCGGGGCTCGATCCCAGGACCCTGGGATCATGACCTGCGCCGAAGGCAGATGCTTAACGACTGAGCCACCCAGGCGCCCTCCTTTCCATCTTTAATATTACCTTCTCAATAATGTCTCCCACTCCCTATCCTTTTCCTCTTGATTTATCTTTACACCTCTTGTCACCGTCTTGCACAATATATATTATCTAGGGGCGCCTGGGTGGCTCAGTCGTTAAGCGTCTGCCTTCGGCTCGTGTCATAATCCCGGGGTCCTGGGATTGAGCCCCGCATCGGGCTCCCTGCTCAGTGGGAGGGCTGCTTCTCCCTCTCCCACTCCCCCTGCTTGTGTTCCTGCTCTCGCTGTCTCTGTCTCTGTCAAATAAATAAATAAAAATCTTAAAAAATAATAAAAATAAAAATCATATATGTGTGTATGCGTGTGTGTATGTATAAGCTATGTGAGGGCAATTATTTTCATTTTTGCCAGTTTTGT
>NW_027403656.1:0-2751 GCF_003265705.2 Callorhinus ursinus
TCCTGTAGTTGTTTATCTCTCTTTTTCTCAGCCTGTTTATTTTCCATCATTTGGTCTTCTATATCGCTGATTCTCTCTTCTGCCTCATTTATCCTAGCAGTTAGTGCCCCCGTTTCTTATTGCACCTCATTAATAGCCTTTTTGATTTCGACTTTGTTAGATTTTAGTTGTTTTATTTGTCCAGAAAGAGTTTCTCTAATAACTTCCACGCTTTTTTCAAGCCCAGCTAGTATCTTTAAAGTCATGATTCTGAACTCTAGGTCTGACATCATACTAATGTCCATATTGAGTAGGTCCCTGGCAGACGGTACTACCTCTTGTTCTTTTTGCTGAGGAGATTTTTTTCATCTTGTCATTTTGTCCAGAGGAGAATAGATGAATGAAAGAACAAAATGCTAACAGGTTAACAACATCCCCAGTAATTATACTCTGTACAAATCAGAAAAGACCTGAAACCAGGGGAAAAGAAAGGGAAAGAAAGAAAAAAGAAAGAGGAAAGAAAACAAAAAGATAAAAACAAAAACAGAACAAAACAAAAAAAAACAGAACATGATCAAATATGATCAGGTTAGTGCATAGATCAGTGCCACACACTAGATTTTGGGCGTACTTTGGTCTGTTAGAAAAATGTGCCTCCTATAATTTTAAAGGAAGAAAGACTTATATATGTACAAAATAAGGGTTGATACAATGAAGGGATGGAAGATAATTGTAAAGATGAAAATTATAAAAGATTTTATAAAAGGAATTGATAAGATAAGAAGTTGTTTGAAAAAAGAAAGAAGATTTTTTAAAAAAATGGAAAAAGAAAAGGGAGAGAATGTGATCAGGCAGGAGACTAGAACAAAGCCATACCCTAGGGATTTAGGATATATTTTGATCTGATAGGGGAAACCGTATCTCAAAATTTTAAAGAGAGAACAACTTATATATATATGCCAAAAATAAGGGTAACTACTATGAAGGGATAAAATATGACTCTAAAAATGAAAAATAAAAAATGTTTTTTTTAAAAAGGTATTGATAAGATGTTGGTTGAAAAAGAGAAAAAGAAAAATAAAAAAAAAAGTTAAAAAATTAACTTTGAAAAACTAATGAATCATGATAAAAAAAGCCATGAATTCTATGTGCAGTATTCCCCTAGCGCTGGCGTGCTCCTGTTCTCCTTGATCGGTAAACTTGGTCTTGGCTTGGGGCTGTTCATGCTGATCTTCTGGGGAAGGGGCCTGTTTCCGTGGTTCCCAGATGTCTTTGCCGGAGGCGGAATTGCCCCGCCCTTGTTGGTCCCGGCTAAGGAAGTTGCTCGGGTTTGCTCTGGGGAGCTTTTGTTCCCTGCAAGCTTTCCGTACAGCGCTGGAAGCTGAGAGTAAAAATGGCGGCCTCCCAATCTCAACCCCGGAGGAGCTGAGAACTTGGGGCCCTGCTCCTCAGTGGGCCCAGAGAAACGCAGTCTGTCACTCCCGTCTCCCCGGTCTCTGGCCGCACTCCATGCTCACCTGGCCTGTGACCAAGTGTTTCTATCTCTGGCACCAGACACTGTGTGGAGTCTCCAAACCTAGCAGATCCCTGTTGCTCTCCCGCACCACTCCTCCCGGGGGAGGGAGGGGAGTCTCCCCGGATCTGCCGCTTGTTGGGTCCCTGCTGGAGGAGCAGTGGCCCAACTGTCACCGATCACAGTTTATGGCAACCCTGAGCTGAGAGCCCGTGCCTCAGCTCTGTCTCTGCACCTGGCTTCCCCGCTCTGATATCTGGAACACTCAGGCACCCCCAGTCTTTCTGTGACCCTGAGGGTTCTGAGACCACACTATCCCGCGAGGGTTCCACCCCCCGCTTAGACACTGAAGTGACGACCCTCCCTGGAGCCGACTTCTAAAAGTTCCGATTTTGTGCTCCGCGGCTCTATCACTTGCCAGAAACGGCTGACGGAGGCCCCCTCCCCCACCATCTATCCTCCCAAATATCGCCTCGGATTCACTTCTCCGCATGTCCTACCTTCCAGTAAGTGGTCGCTTTTCTGTTCAGAGAGTTGTTGCTATTCTTTTCTTCAATCTGTTGGGGTCATAGGTGTTCAGAATGGTTTGATCCCTATCCAGCTGAATTCCTGAGACCAGATGAAATCCAGGTCTCCTACTCCTCTGCCATCTTGCTCCGCCCCCCCCAAATGTCAGATTTCTAAGGTACATAAAGATTTACATAATCAGGTGATCTTGGATATCTTGACAACATCTGTGAGATTTTAATTACTTGAACACCAATCTCCAAAAAGCTAATGAAAGGAATTCATGTTCCTATTTCTTACTATTGTACCTAAATCAATTAGTAGCAGCTATGAAATTTCATTTCTAAAAGAATACAAAATTCCTGGGTATGGACACCAAAACAAAGAACACATCTCATTTTATAAAAACTGAGTTCCAACTATTTTAGGAGACAAGAAGCTCACAATGCAATTTATACTAATTTACACCAAACTTGAATGTTGTGCAAACACAACTCTCTAGAAAGTACCCCTGAAATCTGTAGCATTTTCATCTTCAGCCCTCACACCTGAGGTCACAAACATGTGTGCTGGTGGAAAACATACATGATCTTTGAACAGCCGCTGTCTGAAAGAGAACATTAGCTATCTGCACAATGGTTGATCATGGGGATCAAATGCACAAAAGACAGAGGCCATCTTGCCACAAATGGAAAACACCCCCAGTCGTGGCCACTTGGTACATCTGGCAGCTGTGTGGATGCTGACCAGTA
>NW_027403657.1:0-664 GCF_003265705.2 Callorhinus ursinus
TGCCAAGCCCAGGCCCGGGCTCATCCTTGCATTGCCAAGTTTGAATCGGACTCCTGTGATAGCAGGCACGGAACATGTGTAGAGGTCCCGAACCTAACCCTAAACCATACCCTAACCCGTACCCTAAACCTAAACCGTACCCTACACCTAACGCATGACCTAAACCGTACCATAACTCTAACCATAAACCTGGGTCAACTAGAGAAAAGAGGAAATCCCCGGAAGTTTGGGGTTCATGAGATATTTGCCCTCCAGTCCTGACATGAACATAACACTGTGCCTAATGGACCTGCTGCTTTCTGTGAACACTGACATCCTGTGAAATGCTGCATCACTGACTCTCAGCCTGATGTTCAAAACATTGAGGCTTCTAGATCCAGAGCAGATAAGTGCTGTCAGGTGGGGATAAGTAGGTCCTCTCACCTATGGCCTGCACACCTGCTTCAATTCCTGGGAGAAGGGGAAACACAGACTTCTCTTTTAAGTAGTAATTATCTTCATTCTAAAGTGGACCGATGTCTTTGACATTTTTGGAAAAGCGAAATGCCTCTTCCAAATGAACACCTCAAAGCATCTGTTCCTACTGCAACTTGAGTGGGATCTGGTTGACTTGAGCCTCCAGGCCCCCACCTGGAGGATCCTCCGGTACCAACCTGACAGCCCA
>NW_027403657.1:764-2791 GCF_003265705.2 Callorhinus ursinus
ACTCCCAGCCTGATGTTCAAAACATTGAGGCTCCTAGATCCACAGCAGATAAGTGCTGTCAGGTGGGGATAAGTAGGTCCTCTGACCTATGGCCTGCACACCTGCTTCAATTCCTGGGAGAAGGGGAAACACACACTTGTCTTTTAAGTAGTAATTATCTTCATTCTAAAGTGGACCGATGTCTTTGACATTTTTGGAAAAGCGAAATGCCTCTTCCAAATGAACACCTCAAAGCATCTGTTCCTACTGCAACTTGAGTGGGATCTGGTTGACTTGAGCCTCCAGGCCCCCACCTGGAGGATCCTCCGGTACCAACCTGACAGCCCATGACCAGCATCCCTGCAGGCACAATGCTGCATTTGGGAGATGACTCTAGGGCTTCTTGCCAACGCACCTGTGTCTGGGGAAGTGGGAACATGGAGGGCCCTCCCAGACAAACCCAACGGACCATAATCACATTCCCTTGGGAACACGGGGCAAAATGCTGAAATTGGGGGATGGTTGCGGGGCTTATGCTACCGAAACTGTGCCAAGGGCCCGGGACCTGAAGGACCCTCCCAGACAATCATAAAGGACCATTACCAACATCCCCCTGAGGAATGGGGCACAATGCTGAATTTGGAGGATGGYTCTGCGGCTTGTTGCCACCACACTTCTGCCTGGGGGAACAGGAATCTGGGGGACCCTCGCAGACGAACCTGAGGGACCATGACCACCATCCCTGAGGACATGGGGCACAATGCTCAGTTGGAGACCCTAGGACTTGAACCCAGCAGGAACGGAGCTCCAAGGGCAGAGAGGAGACTCCAGGAGGATTTCTATGCAGGGAAAGGGGGCCCACTGGAGGGCACAGAAGCAGCAATCCCCACCGATCCGCAGGCCATTTGAACAGGATCACCTCCTGCACATACTTAGCATGTTGCCCGTCTTCGTGTGTGGACAGTGACCGGGGCACTCAGGGCTGTTGCACTTCCAGAGGAAGACTAGAAACTTACAAGTGCTTTCTCGTGCGTCAGAGGATGAACGCCCAAAGAAGCAGAGGATATCCATCTTCCTCTGGATTCGGGGAAGGCAGCCACTGTCCTGGGGCGGGACCCGGTCAGGAGTGTGTTCTCTCTGAAGTCCCTGCCTTCGGTAGGTGTTGCTATGCCTAAAAAAGGCCCACTCAGCTCCAGAGGCCTTGGATCTCCATCCCCGACCCCCTGTGTCCCCAGTCTGAGGAAAATGTTTTCTTACCGCTAGAGGTCTTTCTCAGCAGAGCACAGAATCTGGGCTTGGGAGTCTGAGGAGCTGGCTACGCAGAACTTGGGAGATCACTGGGCCACCAGTCTGGAGACCAAGGTCAGGGCCCTCCTTGTTGCAGCCTCAGGGTCCCCATGTGGGAAGGACCCAGAATCACTGCTCTGGTCAGGGTGAGGAGAAATTAGGAAGGAATGGAGCACCAGGACCGGAGAGGGATACAGCGACAAGGGAGGCTTCTGAGGTTTCCCACATCGCCCATGGAACCCACAGATCCTGCTCCTGTGAGAGACACAGACACAGAGACAGAGAAGGAGACAGAGAATGAACACAGGACAGAGGGAACCAGTAGAAGTTAGAGAATCCATCAGCTTCGAAATGACATCCCGGCTTTTTCTGCCACGCTCTTCCTGAGAGTGCCGTCACATAGGCCATTCACCCCGGAGGGGAGGGGATTCCACAGGGATGTGTGACAAGGACTCAGGTGTGCCAGGAGCCACTGTGGGAACTGCCCGTCACGTGGGCACTCACGAGGCCCAAGGACCTGAGCCTAACCCTAATGGGAGCCCCTGGAAGTCTGTGTTGTGAGAGGACAAGGTCAGAATCCATTCATTACTAACTTCCCACGGGGACTGGGACACAGGAAGGATGGTGGTGGCTTTGCCTAAACGCCAGCGCAGATTCAAGCCCCGCTGAGCTGTGTTCCATGCCAAGCCCAGGCCCGGGCTCATCCTTGCATTGCCAAGTTTGAATCAGACTCCTGTGATAGCAGGCACGGAACATGTGTA
>NW_027403658.1:0-2751 GCF_003265705.2 Callorhinus ursinus
ACCCAGGCACCCCAGATATTTTTTTTATTGTGTTTGGATGCCTGGACAATTTAAAGCCTATGATCACTTTGTGGCCATCGGTCAACCCCTGTACTACTTGGTCATCATGAACCTCCAGCTCTGTGGGCCGCTGACCTTGGAGTCCTGGTGAATCAGTGTCATGGGCTCCCTGCTTGAGACCTTGACCCTTTTGAGGCTGTCCTTCTGCAGAAACATGGAAATCCCACACTTTTTTTGGGTGATCTTCTCAAAGACCTGAAGCTGTCCTGTTCTTACACCCTCATTAGTAACATAGTGGTGTATTCTGCAATTGGGCATCTAGCCATGATTCCTTTCCATGGAATACTTTCTTCTTACTATCAAATTGATTCTTCCATACCCAGCATTTCCTCAGCTGTGGGCAAGTACAAAGCCTTTTCCACATGTGGGTCTCCTTGTTCTATGGCACAGGCCTTGGGGTCGACCTCAGTTCTGCAGCAACTTCATCCACTAGGACGAGTCTGGTGGCCTCGGTGATGTACAACATCATTTTCACCCCCATGCTGAATCCCATCATCTACAGTTTGAGGAACAGGGACATGAAGGGGGCCGTGAGCAGGCTCCTTGGCAGGGTGGTACCTCTCATTGTCAGGCCCATTACAGGACTCTCCTGAGTAGCTGGGCCCACAATATGGAGGCCCAGAGATCCCGGCTTCCTTCATCCAATATTTTTATTTTTTCCCCTGGTGTACACATTTTAAAGAAGTTCTCTCCTTGGGTCTTCCTTGTCTTCTCTCTTTTCCTTCAGATTATATCTTGGGTTCCCCTTTCCACTTTATAACCAGTCATTTACACTTGATGTATTTTCTTGGTATTACACCCTGGTATTTTCTTGGTAATCTTCGGTAATGGTTTGGATTTCTTAAAACAATAGGGCTAGCCTATGACCCCGCAATTGCACTCCTGTGTATTTACCCCAAAGACAACGATGCACTGAAAAGAAGGGCCATATGCACCCCAATGTTCATAGCAGCAATGTCCGCAATAGCCAAACTGTGGAAAGAGCCCAGATGCCCTTCAACAGATGAATGGATAAAGAAGATGTGGTCCATATATACAATGGAATATGACTCAGCCATCAGAAAGGATGAATATCCAACATTTACATTAACATCAAATGTCTGGCTGAGGCATCCTTCATATGTTATGGCTTTGCTGTGAGTCTGGATGTTCAGGAGAATCTTGGGGACTTCCAGGAATGAAAGTGAGAGTGTGTGATGAGCGCCCAGTTTTTCAGGATGCTGCCAATGACACCCACTTCATTCCCAACCCACCCAGAAAACTGTCCCAGAGGCAGAGTAATCCTGGATTCACTTCCTATCCTAACAGACCTTTTATGGTGTCATCATGAGCTTAGGAAATGTGGAACTTAAATGGTCACAATTGTCTTCGTGGATGGAGCAGCCGCTCTGTGCCAGGGAATTTTCTGTGAGCTCTAAAATATTACTAAGTTCTCTGACCAAATCCTTCGATGGAATTTCTCCACTTTATGGACAGGAAACAAAGACTTTACATGTTCAATTTCTGTCACGAGGGAAAAGAGACACTTGTTAACTTGTTTGAGCACCAAAAGTCAGACCTGAGGTGGATGGGGTATTCTGGGAGAAGAAGAACACAACTAACCCTGACACTGGACCACAGCCTTGACCACAAATGTGTCTACACACCAAGATGAATGGGAGCTAGATACAAATGCAGACTGTCTCAGCCACCCTAAAAGTAGCAGTTCCCACACTATGACAGTCAAAAATTTCTCCAGATAATTTCAAGTGTCCTCTGGAGGCAAAAATCATCCCTGGTTGAGAACCCTTGGCCTATCTGGTTGCATTCCAATCAAAGTACATTATTATGACCCAGATCATAATTCTGGGTTGATCACTCGACCCTTCCAAGTACATTTCTGCAAATGTGGAATGAGGCTCATCACTTTATGTTCCTCATAGAATGGCTTTTGCACAAAATAAATGAGATAATTCATATAAGAGTCTGAGTTCAGCCCATGATACCTTAAATGGTCCAAGTAGATTTCCTATAATATCAAATGTTTTAAAAGCTAAAGACTAAATATCAACTTTTAACCTGTATGAAACATACAAAGTTCCTAATTGATTTGTGAAAAGAATTATGAATCCAAGGATTGTTGTACCCGTGGTTTTATACCAAAGGAACATACTTTTACTTGTTGGAGTAGGAAGAACAATTTTCTGGAGCTATGAGGAGTTGTGCTCCCACCACAAGTCAATGTTTTGGAGACCCAAAGAATATGGTCAAAGCAGGTTCCTCCGTCTTAGTTTTGGAAAAAAACATTCACTCAGGCCTGTGGAAAGTTTCAGTGTTAGAGTTCTGGAAGCCAGGAGAGTTCAGGGAGGAGTAATAAACAGTGGATTCACCTGAATTTTATCTGGTCTCTTGGGAACGGAGAATCTACAGGGAAGAATTTCATTCAGTCCAGATAAGTTCCCATGGGGTGATGTACTCAGGGGTTGGAGTAATAATGGGAAATGTGTCGATAGAGCAGGTATAGGGAACAGATACAGCAAACATAAGGAGCTATAAATATCTCCTCTGCTGTAGGCTCTGAGCACGTTCAACCGTTTCAAGCTGGAGGAGACATGGTTTTTGCTTTTGGATTCCTAAGTCTGACTGTGGGACCCATGCTTCAGTGCTTCTTGCCATCCTGTCTGGGAACAGAGCTTCAGTCTCCACCATGAA
>NW_027403659.1:0-2751 GCF_003265705.2 Callorhinus ursinus
TTCTGACTGCTTTGGATTTGTCTAGGGTGTATTTTGCTTGGGTTGTCATTGATATTTTGGACTCTGCTCACTCACTCATCCATCCACCCTTCTCTGGGAAAAATGACTATAAGGAGGATTTCACAACAAGAAAGAACAAGATATAATGTTCTCTGCCATAGAGCTAATCGATATGGGTATAAGGATGAGGTCAAAGATGGAATTCAGGATAGCGATTATAAAGTTAATAACTAGGCTTGAAAAAAGCATAAAAGACTGTAGAGAATCTCTGAGTGCCGAAATTAGATCTAATAAGGCCGAATTTAAAAATGCTATAACTGAGATGCAGTCTAAATTAGATGCTCTAACAGCGATGGTGAATGAGGCAGAAGATAAAGTAAGTGATCTAGGGGGACGGAGCAAAATGGCGGAGGAGTAGGAGACCTAGATTTCGTCTGGTTTCAGGAATTCAGCTGAATAGGGACCAAAACATTCTGAACACCTACGAACTCAACAGGAGATCAAAGAGGAGAGTAGCAACAACTCTCTGAACAGAGAAACGACCACTAACTGGAAGGTAGGACGTGCGGAGAAGTGAATCCGAGGCGATATTCGGGAGGATAGACGGAGGGGGAGGGGCCTCCGCCGGCCGCTTCTGGCAAGTGATAGAGCCGCGGAGCACAAAATCAGACCTTTTAGAAGCCGGCTCCGCTAAGGGACGTCGCTCCAGTGGCAGAGCGGGGAGGAAACCTCGCGGGACAGTGGGGTCACAGGACCCTTGTGGTCTCAGAAAGACTGGGGGAGCCTGAGTGCGCAAGAGCTCCCAGGTATCAGAGCGGGGAAGCCAGCTGCAGAGACGGAGCTGAGGCGTGGGCTCTCAGCTCGGGGTTGCCATAAACTGTGATCCGCGGCCCAGTCGGGCCACTGCTCCTGCAGCAAAGACCCAACCGGTGGCAGATCCGGGGAGACTCCCCTTCCTTCCCGGGGAGGAGCGGCGCGGGAACGCACCGCAGGGATCTGCTGGGTTTGGAGACTCCACACGGTGTCGGGTGCCAGAGATACAAACGCTCGGTCACAGGCCGGGTGAGCACGGAGTGCGGCCGGAGACCGGGGACAAGGGAGTGACTGCTTTTCTCTGGGGGCACACTGAGGAGCGGGGCCCCCGAGTTCTCAGCTCCCCCGGGTGGAGATTGGTAGGCCACCATTTTTGCCCTGGTCCTCCAAGGCTGTACGGAGAGCTTGCAGGGAACAAAATCTCCTGAGATCAAACCCGAGCAGCTTGCTTAGCCCGGACCGACAAGGGCGGGGCAATTCAGCCTCCGGCAAAGACATTTGGAAACCACAGCAACAGGCCCCTCCCCCAGAAGATCAGCACGAACAGCCAGCAAGCCAAGACCAAGTTTACCGATCAAGGAGAACGGGAGAACTCCAGGGCTAGGGGAATACTGCACATAGAATTCATGGCTTTTTCTTACCATGATTCATTAGTTCATCAAAGTTAATTTTTGTTAACTGTTTTTTTTTTCTTTTTCTTTTTCCCTTTTTCAACCAACATCTTATCAATCTCTTTAAAAAAAAAGAAGATTTTTTATTTTTCATCTTTAGAGTCATATTTTATCCCTTCATAGTAGTTACCCTTATTTTTGGCATATATATATAAGTTGTTCTCTCTTTAAAATTTTGAGATAGAGTTTCTCCTAACAGATCAAAATATACCCTAATCACTAGTGTATGGTTCTGTTCTGGTCTCCTGCCTGATCACATTCTCTCCCTTTTTTCTTTTTTTAAAATCTTCTTTCTTTTTTCAAACAACTTCTTATCTTATCAAAACCTTTTATATAATCTTTTATAATTTTCATCTTTACAGTCATCTTCTATCCCTTCATTGTATCAACCCTTATTTTGTACATATATGTCTTTCTTCCTTTAAAATTTTAGAGGCACTTTTTTCTAACAGACCAAAATACGCCCAAAATCTAGTGTGTGGCACTGATCTATGCACGAGGCTGATCATATTTGATCACATTCTGCTTTTTTTGTATTGTTCTGTTTTTGTTTTTATCTTTTTTTTCTTTTTTTCTCTTTCTTTTTTCTTTCATTCCCTTTCTTTTCCCCTGGTTTAAGGTCTTTTCTGATTTGTGTACAGTATATTTGCTGGGGACCTTGTAAACCTGTTAGCATTTTATTCTCTCATTCATCTATTCTCCTCTGGACAAAATGACAAGACGAAAAAAATCACCTCAGCAAAAAGAACAAGAGGTAGTACCGTCAGCCAGGGACCTACTCAATACGGACATTAGTACGATATCGGACCTAGAGTTCAGAATCATGACTTTAAAGATACTAAGTGGGCTTCAAAAAGCGTGGAAGTTATTAGAGAAACCCTTTCTGGAGAAATAAAAGAACTAAAATCTAACCAAGTCGAAATCAAAAAGGCTATTGATGAGGTGCAATCAAAAATGGGGGCACTAACTGCTAGGATAAATGAGGCAGAAGAGAGAATCAGTGATATAGAAGACCAAATGATGGAAAGTAAAGAGGCTGAGAAAAAGTGGGAGAAACAACTACAGGATCACGAGGGCAGAATTCGAGAGATAAGTGATTCGATAAGACGAAACAACATTAGAATAATTGGGATCCAAGAAGAAGAAGAAGGAGAGAGAGGGGCAGAAGGTATATTGGAGCAAATAATAGCAGAGAACTTCCCTAATGTGAGGAAGGAAACAGGCATCAAAATCCAGGAGACACAGAGAACCCCTCTCAAAATCAATA
>NW_027403660.1:0-2750 GCF_003265705.2 Callorhinus ursinus
GCTTGTGTTCCCTCTCTTGCTGTGTCTCTCTCTGTCAAATAAATAAAATCTTTAAAAAAAATAAAAAAATAAAATCCTGTTTAAAAAGAAGCTTCTGACATAATGTTTGGATAGGGAAATAATTTTTATTGTTTTCTAGTTCCTTAAAAGTTTGGTAAATGCCAAAGAATGTAGAAAATTATCAAGACCTAACATATTGGTTCAGTCTATTTTTTTTTAAGACCAACATGGAATCCTTAAAATGTAGCAGTGTTCACTCATTATGCTTCATCAAAAAAGAATAATCTGAGGACTCGCATTGTGTTTATATAGACAGAAAAATCTCATTATCTTTCTTTTATAAGACTGGAGACTGAAGCACTGAAAGATCAGAGAATACTAACTATACTGACTGGCCCAGGAAGGACCCAAGTGCCTCTGCTCCATTCTGCAAGAATGGTCCTTCTTTATCAAGGGTTAATGCTGCTGGGTCCAGAGCACAGTTACAGTATTGTACTGTTACTTGGCTTTGAGACTTGGGCTCTTCATTACGGAGGAATTGAAAGGAAAAAATAAAATTTATATCACTCAGATGCTTTAATATTGTGTCAGTCATGAAGCCTTGTCCATGCTGAAATCTCTCAGGGTAGAGCTCTGCTGGATTAATAGAACTAAGGAAGTATTAGGTTTTCCTTGTCTATATCCCAGTCAAAGGCTCATGTCCCATTTTCTGTTGTCAGAACCCAGAAAAAGTAGGTAATAGATTTGACATTCTGTGGCATTCTACCAGGACCAGCCCTGTCTTTGCTTTACTGGAAAACCACCAAAGTGAAAATATAGGTGAAGCAGAGAAAGTACCAGTGTGATCGTCAGCCTAATGGGCTTCTCCAGAACACAATATGAGCCATGATGTGGAACTCTGGGAAAATGTCCAAGTAGGGTGATTTTATTTTATTTATTTATTTTTTAGTTTTTTAAAGATTCATTTATTTCAGAGAGAGAGGGAGACATCGCATGTGAGAGAGCGTGGCTGTGGGGGGAGGGGCAGAGGGAGAGAATCCTCAAGCAGACTCCCCACTGAGTGTGGAACGCCACATGTGGCTCCATCCCATGACCCATGAGATCATGACCTGAGCTGAAACCAAGAGTCTGTCACTTAACTGACTGAGCCACCCGGGCACCCCCAAATAGGGTGATTTGAGATGGCTTAAAAATTAAGTTTGGTAAGCTCTCTAAACATCTCTCCAATGAAGACTTTTTTTTTTAAATTATGTGTTAAACTTTTCAAGTTTTCCTATTGTTTCTTCTTATTCACTGATCCACCCAATGGGACCCCACCTTTGCCAGTCTAAGACCTAATATATTTTCTCTGAGGCTCTGTACAAGTTCCATCTCTTCCCAAAACCTTCCTTGACCTTTGCATATAATAATCTTGCAATTAAAAAAAAATTAACACAGCATGCGTAGTCAGCATCACACAATCTAGCACTAGTTAATGTGTATTTTCTACATTTTTTTCTCTAATTTAATGAGGGCTTGTTTTGTCTTCTCAGTTAGGTTTTAAGTTCCTTGAAGGCAATGCTGTATCTTTTACTTTGACTAGGTGTTTAGTAAAATCCTTGCTGATATGATATAATTTTATCGCATTGCAGCAGTTTAAATGGCCAGCAGGTTAGAATGAGATGAGTTGCTTGATCTGGGATGGATTTCTGTGGGTTTGGGGATGAGGGCACACACCATAATGGGAGTCAGCCCTTCTGGGGCCTCTTTCTAGTTTCGCCACATATGGGACAGATAATGGAAGAGGCATTTCTCCACCCCTCTATGCCTTCCCACATGCCCATCACTTCACCCCTCTGTTAAGTTAGGAGCTGTAAGATATGAATCCCTTCCTCAGAGGGGAGCTGTGATAATTATGGCTTGTAAAGCATTTGTGGTTCTTAGATATAAGAGGGCTAATTATTATGATCATTAATAATTCTTAATTTTTATCTTCTTTAAGGTAAATTATTCTTACTTTAATTATACCCCCACCCTGGTGGTAATTATACCTCTGAGAGTCAGCAGATGCTTTCATCTTACATCATGCCATGCAGGGTGACTGGGCATGAGTGCCCAGGGAGGGTACTTCTACCTTCTGCTCACTCCTGCTCTCACCCAGAGTAGCAGAGAGCCCCTGGCTTTCTTTGTCATTAAACTGGTCATAGATTTCAAGTGATTTGTTTTCTCTGTTCTGTAACTGTATATCCTAACCAGCAGCTCCTCAGTTTCACAGAGTGTTGGGATTTATCAAAAGACACATTGAATGGGAAAAATGAATTTAATTTTCATAATGTGATGAATACTCTGAATGAAGGAAGCAGGCATCTTTGGTTGGTTAGATGGAGACTTTATGATGTCTATTATAGAGAGGCTCACAGCTGCCATATGAAAGAAGGACCATAGGTCCTCAGGGGTCAAGGTGCTGTGTGACATTCTCTATTGGACTTAGATCTGCTCCTAGTGCAATGGTAAATCACTCTTTGGGATGAGATAAGAGTATCTGTATCTAAAGAACTAAAAAAAATTTTTTTTGAGAGAGCTTTTACTTCTGACAGTAAGGCATAACATAAAGGAGATTGGGAGCTGTGGCTTTACACTTAGTAGAAGTTTGGGTTGTGGGATAAAAGTCACAGCCTCCCAGGGCGCCTGGGTGGCTCAGTCGTTAAGCGTCTGCCTTTGGCTCAGGTCATGATCCCAGGGTCCTGGTATCGAGCCCCGCGTTGGGCTCC
>NW_027403661.1:0-2750 GCF_003265705.2 Callorhinus ursinus
TAAATGGTGCTGGGACAGCTGGATGGCCACAGGCAGAAGAATGAAACTGGACCATTCTCTGACATCATACACAAAGATAAACTCAAAATGGATGAAAGACCTCAAGGTGAGGCAGGAATCCATCCAAATCCTAGAGGAGAACACAGGCAGTAACTTCTTTCACAGGGGACACAGCAACTTCTTTCAAGACACATTTCTAACGGTAAGGGAAACAAAAGCAAAAATGAAGTTTTGGGAATTCATCAAGATAAAAACCTTCTGCACAGCAAAGGAAACAGTCAATAAAATGAAGAGACAACCCACGGAATGGGAGAAGATATTTGCAAACGACATTACAGATAAAGGGCTGGTATCCACGATCTATAAAGAACTTATCAAACTCACCAGCCAAAAAAACAAATAATCCAGTCAAGAAATGGGCAGAAGACATGAACAGACATTGCTCCAAAGAAGACATACAAATGGCCAACAGACACATGAAAAAAGGTCCAATATCACTTGCCATCAGGGAAATACAAATCAAAACCACAATGAGACACCACCTTACACCAGTTAGAATGGCAAAAACTAACAAGGCAGGAAACAAGTATTGGCGAGGATGCAGAGAAAAAGGAAGCCTCCTACACTGTTGGTGGGAATGCAAACTGGTGCAGCCACTCTGGAACACAGTATGGAGGTTCCTCAAAAAGTTGAAAATAGAGCTAGCCTATGACACAGCAATTGCACTACTGGGTATTTATCCCAAAGATACAGCGGTAGTGAAAAAAAGGAGCACCTGCACCCCAATGTTCATAGCAGCAATGTCTACAATAGCCAAACTGTGGAAGGAGCTGAGATGCCCTTCAACAGACGAATGGATAAGGAGGATGTGCTCCATGTATACAATGGCATATTCCTCAGCCATCAGAAGGGATGAATACCCACCATTTGCATTGACATGGATGGAACTGGAAGGGATTATACTAAGTGAAAGAAGCCAAGAAGATAAAGACTATTATATGGTTTCACTCATCTGTGGAACATAAGGAATAGTGCGGAGGACCAAGGGGAATGGAGGAAAAAGTGAATGGGAAGATATAAGATAGGGAGAAGAAACATGAGAGATTCTGGACTCTAGGAAGCAAACGGAAGGTTACAGGAGGGTTAAAAACACTGTGACCTTGGGCAAGTTATTGAACCTCAACTACCTGCCTATTTTACTCTTAAAAAAAGAGTATTGGCTCACTTTCAGGTGACTGAAGACCAGAGTTAATAAAGGAAAAGAGACATAAACTCACACACCAGTTCTGTCACTATACCAGGTAGTTACTGCACTGTCCTGCTTCTGGTGGAGCGGCCGACTATAGCTCACCACTGCCTCCAGTGGCGGCAAGCTGCACTTTCATGCCTTCCTGCATTCCTCCCACAGAATCCCTGTCATTCCACTAAATGAGTCTCCTGGGAACATTGTTCCAATTGCTAAATTGAATGGACCTTTTTCAGTGTTTACCATTCATCTTTCTGCACCACTCGATGTGGAGCATAGGCTGAGAGGCTTTGTTTCAGGGATTGTCAGGCTCCTCATGCTTGCAGGCCCGATTCCAGCCAACATGTTTCCATTGCAACTGATGCTGAACAATGGAGCTGCACATGCTGTCTTTTCTGATGTATCCGAAGTGTACTACTGAGCCCTGGCAGAACCTAAGAAATGTATGGGAGTGTGACTGGGGGCAGAAACAACGATCCGCACCAGCACACGTTCATCACGAGTGTTCAATATGGATTACTGACATAGAGAAACCAGTCTGAAAAGGGAAAACTTGTCGAAGTCTGAAACTAAAGCACTGTAATGGCCTCTACAAAGCATAAGAATGGGGGTTGGAGAGAGAAGGCAAATGAAACATTCTAATGGTCTTACCTACTGAGAAAGAGGGAGGAAGTTAAGCATCTGTAAACCTCTCTTGCTGTGAAGAGAGGCAGCAGGGGGAAAAGAAGCTGGACTGGGGACATGGGGGTCCTCTTTCTTTGACATAATGGTTGAGAAATTTGTTTGCAAGTCTTAAGGGACAGTAGGAACCATGATTGGAGTAGGAGAGAAGAAAATAGAACTTTTTAATATTTTTTAATATAGTTATTTGACAAAGAGAGACAGCGAGAGAGGGAACACAAGCAGGGGGAGTGGGAGAGGGAGAAGCAGGCTTCCTGCCTAGCAGAGAGCCCGATGTGGCGCTCGATCCCAGGACGCTGGGATCATGACCCGAGCCGAAAGCAGATGCTTAATGACTGAGCCACCCAGGCGCCCCTAGAACTTCTTAATTAACTAGAACATTTTAAGGGAAGGATAAAGAATCAAACCAGGAAAAAAAAAAACTAAGATGAAATAGAGGAAGAAACAACAAAGTGAAACAATCAATAAAAATTAGATCTAAAGCATAAAATTTAATGAAGCAACTAAAATATTTACAATGAATGAGCTGAATTCCATTAAATATGAAAGGAAGACTGCATGTAAAATATATTGTTTATAAAAACAAGTCTTGGGGCACCTGGGCGGCTCATTCTTTAAGGGTCTGCCTTCGACTCAAGTCGTGAGCCCAGGGTCCTGGGATTGAGCCCCACATTGGGCTCCTTGTTCGGCAGTAAGCCTGCTTCTCCCTCTTCCATTCCCCTGCTTGTGTTCCCTCTCTTGCTGTGTCTCTGTCAAATAAATACATAAAATCTTTTAAAAAAGTAAAAAATAAAAACAAGTCTTAGCAAGTGTAATAAAGATT
>NW_027403662.1:0-2750 GCF_003265705.2 Callorhinus ursinus
AAAAAGGCCCCACAGCATGTAATAGTAAAACTTGCAATCTTAGAACCCAGGAAACCACCTATTTTTTTTTACCATTTATTTAAATTTTTATTGTTATGTTAATCACCATTCATTACATCATTAGTTTTTGATGTAGTGTTCCATGATTCATTATTTGTGTATAACTCCCAGTGCTCCATGCAGAACGTGCCCTCTTTAATACCCATCACCATCCTAACACATCCCCGCAAACCCCTCCCCTCTAGAACGCTCAGTTTGTTTTTCAGAGTCCATCATGTCTCATGGTTCGTCTCCCCCTCTGAAATCCCCCCTTCATTCTTCCTCTCCTGCTATCTTCTTTTTTTTTCTTAAATATATCGAATTATTTGTTTCAGAGGTACAGGTCTGTGATTCAACAATCTTGAACAATTCACAGCGCTCACCATAGCACATACCCTCCCAATAACTATCACCCCGCCACCCCATCCCTTCCACACCACACCCACTCCAGCAACCCTCAGGTTGTTTCCTCAGATTAAGAATTCCTCATATCAGTGAGGTCATATGATACATGTCTTTCTCTGATTGACTTATTTCACACAGCATAAAACCCGCCAGTTCCATCCACAACATTGCAAACGGCAAGATCTCATTCCTTTTGATGGCTGCATAATATTCCATTGTGTAAATATATACCACCTCTTCTTTATCCATTCATCTGTCGATGGACATCTTGGCTCTTTCCACAGTTTCGCTATTGTGGACATTGCTGCTGTAAACATTGGGGTGCACGTACCCCTTCGGGTCCCTACATTTGTATATTTGGGGTAAATACCCAGTAGTGCAATTGCTGGGTCATATGGTAGCTCTATTTTCAACTTTTTGAGGAACCTCCATACTGTTTTCCAGAGTGGTTGCACCAGCTTGCATTCCCACCAACAGTGTAGGAGGGTTCCCCTTTCTCCACATCCCCGCCAACATCTGTCGTTTCCTGACATGCTAATTTTAGCCATTCTGACTGGTGGGAGGTGATATCTCATTGAAGTTTTGATTTGGATTTCCCTGATGCCGAGCGATGTTGAGCACTTTTTCATGTGTCTGTTTGCCATTTGGATGTCTTCTTTGGAAAAATGTCTGTTCATGTCGTCTGCCCATTTGTTGATCGGATTATTTGTTCTTTGGGTGTTGAGTTTGATAAGTTCTTTATAGATTTTGGATACTAGCCCCGTATCTGATATGTCATTTGCAAATATTTTCTCCCATTCTGTGGGTTCTCTTTTGGTTTTGTGGACTCTTTCTTTTGCTGTGCAAAAGCTTTTTATCTTGATTAAATACCAATAGTGCATTTTTGCCCTTGCTTCCCTTGCCTTTGGTGATGTTTCTAGGAAGAAACTGCTGTGGCTGAGGTCGAAGAGGTTGCTACCTGTGTTCTCCTTTAGTATTTTGATGGCCTTCTGTCTCACGTTTAGGTCTTTCAACAATTTGGAGTCTATTTTTGTGTGTGGTGTAAGGAAATGGTCCAGTTTCATTCTTCTGCATCTGGCTGTCCAATTTTCCCAAGACCATTTGTTGAAGAGACTGTCTTTTTGCCATTGGACATTCTTTCCTGCTTTGTCAAAGATGAGTTGACCATAGAGTTGAGGGTCCATTTCTGGGCTCTCGATTCTGTTCCATTGATCTATGCGTCTGTTTTTGTGCCAGTACCATACTGTCTTGATGATGACAGCTTTGTAATAGAGCAGGAAGTCCGGAATTGTGATGCCGCCAGCTTTGCTTTTCTTTTTCAACATTCCTCTGGCTATTCGGGGTCTCTTCTGGTTCCATACAAATTTTAGGATTATTTGTTCCATTTCTTTGAAAAAAGTGGATGGTATTTTGATGGGGATGGCATTGAATGTGTAGATTGCTCTAGGTAGCATTGACATCTTCACAATGTTGGTTCTCCCAATCCATGAGCATGGAACGTTTTTCCATTTCTTTGTGTCTTCTTCAATTTCTTTCCTGAGTATTTTATAGTTTTCTGAGTACAGGTCCTTTGCCTCTTTGGTTAAATTTATTCCTAGGTATCTAATGGTTTTGGGTGCAATTGTGAATGGGATCGACTCCTTGATTTGTCTCTCTTCTGTCTTGTTGTTGGTGTATAGGAATGCCACTGATTTCTGTGCCTTGATTTTATAGCCTGCTACTTTACTGAATTCCTGTATGAGTTCTAGCAGTTTTGGGGTGGAGACTTTTGGGTTTTCCACATACAGTATCATATCATCTGCAAAGAGTGAGAGTTTGACTTCCTCTTTGTCGATTTGGATGCCTTTGATTTCTTTTTGTTGTCTGATTGCTGTGGCTAGGACCTCTAATACTATGTTGAAAAACAGTGGTGAGATTGGACATCCCTGCCGCGTTCCTGACATTAGGGGAAAAGTTCTCAGCTTTTCCCCATTGAGAATGATATTCCCTGTAGCTTTTTCGTAGATGGATTTTATGATATTGAGGTATGTACACTCTATCCCTATACTCTGAAGAGTTTTGATCAAGAAAGGATGTTGTACTGTGTCAAATGCTTTTTCTGCATCTATTGAGAGGATCATATGATTCTTGTTCTTTCTTTTGTTAATGTATTGTATCACGTTGTTTGATTTGCGGATGTTGAAGCAGCCTTGCAGCCCAGGGATAAATCCCACTTGGTTGTGGTGAATAATCCTTTTAATGTACTGTTGGATCCTATTGGCTAGTATTTTGGTGAGAATTTTTGCATCCATGTTCATGAAGGATAT
>NW_027403663.1:0-2750 GCF_003265705.2 Callorhinus ursinus
AACAAAAACTGTAACCCACCAATCCCAGTCTTAGGGAATTACTCCAGAGAATAAAGATCATCATATACAGATACATGTATAAGGATGGTCTATAAAGCTTTGTTTCCATGACAAAACATGACAATCAAGTGAAAGCCCATTAAGAGAGAAGTGGCAGAATAAACTCGACTAGCTGTGGAAGTTTATACAGTTATTAAAAAATGAGTTAGGGAACTAGCCCCTGACTTGCAGAAATACCATGTGGCATTGCCAGGTAAGAAAAGCAAGATGTGCATTTAGATGATTGCATTTAGAACAAAACAAAGACCATAAAAACAACTGTGTGTGTGTGTGTGTGTGTGTGTATGTGTGTGTGTGTGTATTTATATATGACTAAGTGAACACAGAGAGAAACACCAGAGGAGAGATGATAAGGGTGGGAAAGACAAGCACAAAATTTTTGAAAAGTGCACTACAAATATTACCACGTCTGATATAATTACCTTCACATAAATTTACATATGTGTATATAGATGCATAAAGAAGGGGGGAAGATAAAAGATAGATCCACTATGTGAGCAGTATTATTTCTTATTTGCTATGAAGAGGTGAAGGTTAATTAGCAGTATAACTAAAGAGTAATGCTGCTAAGTCTCCTTCAGACAAACAATTCTATTAAAAGTGTTCAGATGAGGGCGCCTGGGTGGCTCAGATGGTTAAGCATCTGCCTTCGGCTCAGGTCATGATCCCAGGGTCCTGGGATCGAGTCCTGCATCGGGCTCCCTGCTCCTTGGGAGCCTGCTTCTCCCTCTGCCTCTGTCTCTCTCTCTCTCTCTGTCTCTCATGAATAAATAAAAAGTTTAAAAAAAAAGTGTTCAGATGAACTAGGTCTTTATCTGCAAATATGTGGCCATTCAGGACTTTTTGTTATATGAAACTAGGATTTTAACGGATTATGCTTTTGAGGAATGGCATAATGTAATGGTTCAAAGCATAGCATTTGGGGTTGATAGCCTCGAATTGGAATTCCAGCTCCAGCAGTGTAGTGTTAACACTTACTCTGAGCTTCAATTTCTTCCCTTTGAGAAATGGGCATAATTCCTGCTTCTCATGCTTGTGTAAGACGGCACGTAAAAATTCTGAATGAATTGTACCTGTTGTTACTAACCTGTGGGGGTGGGGGGAGGCTAGATCCATATCCACGTACTTACTGAGAGATCTTTGATACATTAATTGAGAAAACATTTTGGTAAAAACAAACAAAAATTCCAAAGTGTGTATAATTGCCTGGAAAAGATTTATAGGAACAGGAAAAATAGACAGAGGAAGCACGTGCTATTAATGTTAGGCCTCCAGGATGGTGGAGTTGCAGAGTGGTCTGGGGGAGAAGATTCTCTTTTAAAACAAAACAAAACAAAACAAAACAACAGCAAGAACGCATGACTTCTGCACTTTGGAAAAGAAAGTCTAACGTCAAGACTTTGAATATTGCCGATTTTTCAGTCACTCTTCGTAACATTGCCCATTTTGTAGCTTGCCTTAGTAGCAATGAGTTTTGATAAGGTAAAAATCAGATTTAAGTCTGCTGTGTGACTCTGTCAGTTGCCCACTGGAAATGTGTGAAATCATTTTGCTGAAAGTGACCCCTGATTCTTGGGGTCCGATTAGACTTCTCTCCAAGAAGGACAACTTTCCATCCGGCCCTTCCCAGATCTGGACTGAAGCTGCGTCCATCCTTGTGTGGTCATCCCTAGGACTGAGATGGCCCCTGTCTTCAGCTACTTGGATGTCCCTAGCTTGGGCCATTTGTTCTAGCTAATGGCATTGGGGCCGGGCACCTTCCTGGGCTCCCAATTGTTTCATAGGAATAGTAAGAAACTATTGTTGTTATCATTTTTATGTAATATTTTTTAAAAGAGTTAGTCATTTTAATTTTTAGATGTTACGTGTTAGTTTTCTTCTACTTACTAACACAGTTCCCAGAGGAGGAGGCAACAGAGAAAGCATCCATAGGTCCTTCTCTGTGCCACAGAGGAGGTATTTAACACACCTGTACGTGCTGGGACTTAGAGTCATGGAATTGGCCTTGAAAAGAATGTAGATCCTGCCTCAGCCTCCCTCATGAGCAAAGGAGGAAAGTGACCCTCACAATTCCTTGGAACTTCAGTTTTTAACATTTTGAAGTTTACTTTACAAAGTTTAATTCAGAAAATGTGAAGAAAAAAAAAGATCAGTGCCCATAATACTGCAATCTGTCCCTCCCAGAGGACATGTGACATTTAAGGTCCTAATTAAGAGGCACATTGTAGCGCATTGATGGCAAAGCCAGCCTATCCTTATCTTTCTCAAAGCCACTGTGTGTGTCTCAGCCCAATTATAGACAGACCAAACAACTCCAAACTAAAAGCAAGAATAGGGCCCAATTAATCAGAATTAATTTTACCTAAGTGATATTTGAGATGCACCAATATGGCTTTGTGATTAGAGCCCGAAGCTGGCATCCTCCCCGCAGAGAATACTAATACTGACATTCTAGTCCCGAGTGGCACTTAGCATCATCACCAGCAACTGCCAACCCGCGCCCTGCAGGTCCCCCTGGAGAACCAGCTTGTCAAATGTCGAGAGCACTGTGATGCGTCTGCATGGATCCATTTAGAACTGCAGCTCCTTCTCATTCATATTCATCACAGTTGGTGTGAATTCACAAGTGATGGCAGCATGTTTCTGTCAGTTCCTAATGCCTCTTAGAAATATGGGCATTTTTAACAAGT
>NW_027403664.1:0-2750 GCF_003265705.2 Callorhinus ursinus
GCTTGTGTTCCCTCTCTTGCTGTGTCTCTCTCTGTCAAATAAATAAAATCTTTAAAAAAAATAAAAAAATAAAATCCTGTTTAAAAAGAAGCTTCTGACATAATGTTTGGATAGGGAAATAATTTTTATTGTTTTCTAGTTCCTTAAAAGTTTGGTAAATGCCAAAGAATGTAGAAAATTATCAAGACCTAACATATTGGTTCAGTCTATTTTTTTTTAAGACCAACATGGAATCCTTAAAATGTAGCAGTGTTCACTCATTATGCTTCATCAAAAAAGAATAATCTGAGGACTCGCATTGTGTTTATATAGACAGAAAAATCTCATTATCTTTCTTTTATAAGACTGGAGACTGAAGCACTGAAAGATCAGAGAATACTAACTATACTGACTGGCCCAGGAAGGACCCAAGTGCCTCTGCTCCATTCTGCAAGAATGGTCCTTCTTTATCAAGGGTTAATGCTGCTGGGTCCAGAGCACAGTTACAGTATTGTACTGTTACTTGGCTTTGAGACTTGGGCTCTTCATTACGGAGGAATTGAAAGGAAAAAATAAAATTTATATCACTCAGATGCTTTAATATTGTGTCAGTCATGAAGCCTTGTCCATGCTGAAATCTCTCAGGGTAGAGCTCTGCTGGATTAATAGAACTAAGGAAGTATTAGGTTTTCCTTGTCTATATCCCAGTCAAAGGCTCATGTCCCATTTTCTGTTGTCAGAACCCAGAAAAAGTAGGTAATAGATTTGACATTCTGTGGCATTCTACCAGGACCAGCCCTGTCTTTGCTTTACTGGAAAACCACCAAAGTGAAAATATAGGTGAAGCAGAGAAAGTACCAGTGTGATCGTCAGCCTAATGGGCTTCTCCAGAACACAATATGAGCCATGATGTGGAACTCTGGGAAAATGTCCAAGTAGGGTGATTTTATTTTATTTATTTATTTTTTAGTTTTTTAAAGATTCATTTATTTCAGAGAGAGAGGGAGACATCGCATGTGAGAGAGCGTGGCTGTGGGGGGAGGGGCAGAGGGAGAGAATCCTCAAGCAGACTCCCCACTGAGTGTGGAACGCCACATGTGGCTCCATCCCATGACCCATGAGATCATGACCTGAGCTGAAACCAAGAGTCTGTCACTTAACTGACTGAGCCACCCGGGCACCCCCAAATAGGGTGATTTGAGATGGCTTAAAAATTAAGTTTGGTAAGCTCTCTAAACATCTCTCCAATGAAGACTTTTTTTTTTAAATTATGTGTTAAACTTTTCAAGTTTTCCTATTGTTTCTTCTTATTCACTGATCCACCCAATGGGACCCCACCTTTGCCAGTCTAAGACCTAATATATTTTCTCTGAGGCTCTGTACAAGTTCCATCTCTTCCCAAAACCTTCCTTGACCTTTGCATATAATAATCTTGCAATTAAAAAAAAATTAACACAGCATGCGTAGTCAGCATCACACAATCTAGCACTAGTTAATGTGTATTTTCTACATTTTTTTCTCTAATTTAATGAGGGCTTGTTTTGTCTTCTCAGTTAGGTTTTAAGTTCCTTGAAGGCAATGCTGTATCTTTTACTTTGACTAGGTGTTTAGTAAAATCCTTGCTGATATGATATAATTTTATCGCATTGCAGCAGTTTAAATGGCCAGCAGGTTAGAATGAGATGAGTTGCTTGATCTGGGATGGATTTCTGTGGGTTTGGGGATGAGGGCACACACCATAATGGGAGTCAGCCCTTCTGGGGCCTCTTTCTAGTTTCGCCACATATGGGACAGATGATGGAAGAGGCATTTCTCCACCCCTCTATGCCTTCCCACATGCCCATCACTTCACCCCTCTGTTAAGTTAGGAGCTGTAAGATATGAATCCCTTCCTCAGAGGGGAGCTGTGATAATTATGGCTTGTAAAGCATTTGTGGTTCTTAGATATAAGAGGGCTAATTATTATGATCATTAATAATTCTTAATTTTTATCTTCTTTAAGGTAAATTATTCTTACTTTAATTATACCCCCACCCTGGTGGTAATTATACCTCTGAGAGTCAGCAGATGCTTTCATCTTACATCATGCCATGCAGGGTGACTGGGCATGAGTGCCCAGGGAGGGTACTTCTACCTTCTGCTCACTCCTGCTCTCACCCAGAGTAGCAGAGAGCCCCTGGCTTTCTTTGTCATTAAACTGGTCATAGATTTCAAGTGATTTGTTTTCTCTGTTCTGTAACTGTATATCCTAACCAGCAGCTCCTCAGTTTCACAGAGTGTTGGGATTTATCAAAAGACACATTGAATGGGAAAAATGAATTTAATTTTCATAATGTGATGAATACTCTGAATGAAGGAAGCAGGCATCTTTGGTTGGTTAGATGGAGACTTTATGATGTCTATTATAGAGAGGCTCACAGCTGCCATATGAAAGAAGGACCATAGGTCCTCAGGGGTCAAGGTGCTGTGTGACATTCTCTATTGGACTTAGATCTGCTCCTAGTGCAATGGTAAATCACTCTTTGGGATGAGATAAGAGTATCTGTATCTAAAGAACTAAAAAAAATTTTTTTTGAGAGAGCTTTTACTTCTGACAGTAAGGCATAACATAAAGGAGATTGGGAGCTGTGGCTTTACACTTAGTAGAAGTTTGGGTTGTGGGATAAAAGTCACAGCCTCCCAGGGCGCCTGGGTGGCTCAGTCGTTAAGCGTCTGCCTTTGGCTCAGGTCATGATCCCAGGGTCCTGGTATCGAGCCCCGCGTTGGGCTCC
>NW_027403665.1:0-687 GCF_003265705.2 Callorhinus ursinus
TGAGGCCGTGGGTCAGGTTGAGTGTCAGGCTCAGGTTGGCCGCCAGAGGGCGCCAAATTTTGCGTTGGCTGGGAGGGTCACTCAGAGTTCTCGAGTTCTGAACGCTCTCCGGAGCTCCAAGTCGTGTCTTTGAATTCTTTTTGGCAAGCTGAGTCCTCTGGGGTTGCTTGTCTATTGCCACCCCTGGGGCTTTGAAGCCAGGCTTCTTGGGACAGAAGCTCAGACGATAACCTAGGCATAGGCTTACGGCCTAGGGTCGTTTCAGGCCTGATCGGCCCACGCTGGGGCATGGTTTGGGGGGCAGGAGATCTGAGTTGGGGCGTGGGTGGGGGTGAGAGTCAGGTAAGGGTTTGCAGGCAGGGGGCCGTTGATAGTGGCATTTCGCGGGGATGCACACGCAGAGTTCTACTGGGAAACCTTTGCCGCAGCTTCCCAATGGGGCAGTTTCCTTCTGGGAGACGGGGTGAATCCTATGGTATTGCTAAGGTGCCCCGTATCCCTGTGGCTTTAGAGCCGGGCCTCTGGGGCCAGAGCCCTCAGAAGCCAGCCACGGATAGTGTTAGGGCCTAGGAGGCACCGAAGCCATGATGTGTAAGCACGGTGGCCTGCTTGCCGGGGGTTTGTCTTGAGGGTGTGGGTCAGGTTGGGTGTCAGACTCAGGCTGCCACCCGGAAGGAAACCGCACCA
>NW_027403665.1:787-2749 GCF_003265705.2 Callorhinus ursinus
CCGGGGGTTTGTCTTGAGGGTGTGGGTCAGGTTGGGTGTCAGGCTCAGGGTTTGCCGCCAGGTGGCGAAGAATGTGTAGGTTTGCTGGCATGGGCATTCCGAGTTCTCCTGCTGTGAATGCTTTCCGGAGTTGCCAGTGGTGCGGTTTCCTTCCGGGTGGCAGCCTGAGTCCCTTGATACTGCTCGTGTGTCCCGAGTCCTTTGTGCTTTGGAGCCAGGCTCTGGAGACACACCGCTCAGAAGCCAACCTAGGGTGAGCCTTAGGGCTGAGGGGCATGACTGGCCTGATGTGCCGGCGCTGCGATGAACTTCCCGGGATCGGGGTTGAGGCTGTCGGTCGGGGGGAGTGTCAGGCTCAGGGATTGTGGCGTGGGCACGTTGAACTTGGGTTTCGTTGGGATGGACCAGCACAGATCTCCTGTTCAGGATGCTTACCGGAGTTGCCAATGGCACGTTTTCGGTTTGAGTGGCAGGCTGAGTCCTCTGGTAATGGTCAGGTGTGCCAAATCCCTAGGCCTTTGGGGTCAAGCCCCTGGGGACAGACCCTCAGAGGCCTCAGGGGGACGGTTAGGGCCTCGGGGCACGGCAGGGCTGACGTGTAAGCACTGGAACCTGCTCTGGGTGGTTTGTCTCGAGGGCGTGGGTCAGGTTGCGTCAGGCTGAGGGTGGGCCGCCAGAGGGCGCCAAATGCGTGCGTTGGTTGGGATGGGCATTCAGAGTTGTCCTGTTCTGAACCCTCACGGGAGTTGCAAGTAGGGTGTTTGAATTGTTTTTGGCAAGGTGGGTCCTCTGGGGTTGCTCATTTATGGCCATCCCTGGGGCTTTGGAGCCAGTCTTCTGGATCCAGAAACTTAGAAGCCAACCTAGGGGTAGACCTAGTGCCTAGGGTCATTGGAGCACTGATCTGGCCACGTTGGGGCCAGCTTGAGGGGGCTGGGGATCTGAGTGGGCGGCGTGGGTCAGGGTGAATGTCAGTGTCAGGGTTGGTGGGCACGGGGCCGTTGAATGTGGCATTTCGCTGGGATGTACATGCAGAGTTCTACTCAGAACGCTTTGCCCCGATTTCCCGATGCTGTGGTTTCCTTCTGGGAGACAGGCTGAATCCGCCGGTATTGTTCAGGTGCCCCCAATCCCTGTGGCTTTAGAGCCCGGCCTCTGGGGCCAGAGCCCTCAGAAGCAGAGAGGGATAGTGTGAGGACCTGGGGCATGGCAGGCCCAACGTGGCAGCACGATGGCCTGCTGCCCTGGGAGTTTGTCTTGAGGGCGTGGGTCAGGTTGAGCGCCAGGCTCAGGGTTTGCCGCCAGAGGGCGCCAAATTTGTGGATTCCTTGGGATGGGCATTCAGAGTTCTCCTGCCCTGAATGCTTTCCCGAGGTGCAAATGGCGCATTTCCCTTCTCGGTGGCAGCCTGAGTCACTCGCTACTGCTCGGGTGTCCCGAATCTGTGGGGCTATGGAGCCAGGCTCTGAGGACTGACCCCTCACAAGCCAACCGAGTGTGCGGGTTAGCACACAGGGGCACGGGAGACCTGACATCCCAGCACTGCGTCGAGGTTCCCGGGGGTGAGGGTTGAAGGCGTGGGTCCGCGTGAGTGTCTTGCTCTTCTTTTCGGCCGCGGGACCGCTGGAAGCGTGGGTGCGCTGGGATGGGCATCCAGCGTTGTCCTGCTGTGAATCCTTTCCCGAGTTCCAAACGGTGTGTGCGCTGGGATGGGAATGCAGCGTTCTCCTGCTGTGAATCCTTTCCTGAGTTCCAAACGGTGGGGTTTCTCACGGGGTGGCAAGCTCAGTCCTCTGGTATTGCTTAGGTGTCCCTTGCCTTTGGGGCTCTGGGGCGAGACCTCCGGGAACAGAGCACTCCGGAGCCAATCTAGGCTTGGGGTTAGGGCCAAGGGGCACGGCATGTAAGGTTCTCCTCCCAGTGCTTTCGGAAGTGCCAAATGGCGCATTTTGCTTTGTGGTG
>NW_027403666.1:0-2749 GCF_003265705.2 Callorhinus ursinus
TCTGAGGGGTCAGTCGCCAGAGCCTGGCTCCAAAGCCCCACAGGTTCAGGACACTGGAGCAATATCGAGCGACTCAGGCTGTCACCCAAAAGGAAAACGCGGCATTTGGAACTCCGGAAAGTATTCAGAGCAGGAGAACTCTGAATGCCCATCCTAAGGAATGCACAAATTTTGCACCCTATGGCAGCAAACCCCGAGCCTGACACTCAACCTGACCCACGCCCTCAAGACAAACCCCCGATGCTGTCACGTGGGCCTGCCGGGCCCCTAGGCCCTAACCCAATCCCTCGTGGGCTTCTGAGGGCTCTGGCCCCAGAGGCCTGGCTCTAAAGCCACAGGGATCAGGGGAACCTGAGCAATACCAGAGGATTCAGCCTGTCTCCCAGAAAGGAAACTGCACCATTGGGAACTCGGGGCAAAGCTTTCCGAGTAGGAGAACTCTGCGTGCCCATCCCAGCGAAATGCCACTTTCAACGGCCCCTGCCCGCAAACCCTGAGCTTCACACTCACCCTAATCCCACGCCCCCGACTCAGATCGCCCGCCCCCCGAAGCTTGCCCCAGCGTGGGCAGATCAGGGATGAAATGACCCTAGGCTGTAAGTCTATCCCTAGGTAGGCTTCTGAGTTTCTGTCCCCAGAAGCCTGGCTCCAAAGCCCCCGGAATGGCAATACCTGAGCGACACCGGAGGACTCAGCTTGCCGAAAAAATTCAAACACACTACTTGCAACTCCGGAGAGCGTTCAGAACACAAGAACTCAGAATGCCCATCCCAGCCAACGCACAAATTTGGCGTCCTCTGGCGGCCGACCATGATCCTGACACTCACCTGACCCATGCCCTCTAGACAAACCCCACCGAGCAGGCTACAGTGCTTGCACGTCAGGCCTGCCGTGCCCCCAGGTCCTAACCGTCACCCTACGGAGGCATCTGAGGGATCTGTCCGCGAAGGCCGGCTCCAGCAAGACCAGAAGACTCAGCCTGTCACCCAGAAGGAAAACAAGCCATGTGGAACTCAGGACAGCATTCAGAGAAGGAGTACACTGCATGCCCATCCCAGGGATGCCCCAGGTTCATCGGCCCCTTGGCCGCAATCCATGAGCCTGATACTCATCCTGATGAATGCCCTTAAGTCAAAACACCCGTACCTCGCCACAGCGTCGGCACTTCGAGCCTGTCAGGCCCCCATGTCCTAACCGTGATCCTATGGAGACTTCTGAGGGGTCTGTCCCCAGAGGCCTGGCTCAGTTCCCAGGGATTCAGGACACCTGACCCGTACAAGTGGACTCAGCCTGCCACTACAACAGAAAACGTGCCATTGGGAACTCCGGAAACCATTCAGCACAGAATTGTGCTGGTCCATCCCAACGAACCCCAAGTGCAATGTGCCCAGGCCACAATCCCTGAGCCTGACGCTTCCCTGACCCATGGCCTCAACTCAGTCCCCGGGAAGCTCATCACAGCCCTGGCAGATCAGGCCTGTCATGGCCCTAAGCCCTAAGCCTAACCCTAGGTTGGCTTCTGAGTGGTCTTTCCCCAGAACCTGGGTCCAAAGCCCCAAGGATTCAGGACACCTGAGCCATTTCAATGGAGTCAGGTTGCCACCCAGAAGAAAAATGCGCCATTTGGAACTATGGAAAGGATTCAGAGCAGGAGACCTCAGCATGCTCATCCCAGTCATAACCCACATCTATTGGCCCCCTGGCAGCAGATCCTGACTCTGCCAATCACCCTGAACATCGCCATCAATGCAGACCTCTGGGAAGCTCTCCCCAGTGTGGACATGTAGGGTTCGCCCTGACCCTAGGCCCTATAAGCACAGATTGGTTTCTTAGGGTTGTGTCCCCAGAGGCCTGGCTCCTAAGCACTATAGATGGGGACATCTGAGCAATACAAGAGGACACAGCCGGCCACCCTGAAGGAAACCACGCCAATTGGAACCCCAGAAACCATTCGCAGCAGGAGATGTTTGCATGCCAATTCCAGCGAACCTCAACATTCAGAGGACACCCGGCCACCAACACTGAGCTTGACACTCACCCTGATTCATGCCTTCAACTCAGACCCCAGCTCGCCACAGTGCTGGCACATCGACTGCCATGCCCCTACGGCCTAACCCTAATCCTAGGTAGGCTTCTGAGGTTTCTTTCCCCAGAGACCTGGCTCCAAAGCCTCAGGGATTTGGGACAGCAGTGTAATACGAGAGGACTCAACCTGCCACCCAGATGGAAAACACACTATTTGGAACTCAAGAAAGCATTCAGAGTAGGAAAACTCTGCATGCCCATCCCAGCGTACCCCTACTTTCAGTGGCTGCAAACCCTGACCTTAATCTCACTGTGACCCATGTGGTCAACTCATGCCCCTGGGAAGCATTCCACGGCACAAGCCGATTGGGCCTGCCACACCCGTAGGCCCTAACCCTTACTCAGGGTTTGCTTCTGTGGGCTCTGTCTCCAGAGGCCTGGCAATAAAGCCCCAGGGATTGATGACACATGGGAAATACCAAAGAACTCAGCCTGCCCGCCAGAAGGAAACTGTGCCATTTGGAAACCTGGAAAGCATTCAGAGCAGGAGAACCCTACTTGCCCATCCCAGCGAAACCCCACGTTCAGGGGTCCCCTGGCGGCATACCCTGAGCCTGACACTCACTCTGACCCATCCCCCAACTCAGAGCCCTGGGAAGCATGACACAGTGTTGGCAGATGTGGCTGAAATAACCCTAGGCCATTATCCTAACCCTAGGTTGGC
>NW_027403667.1:0-2748 GCF_003265705.2 Callorhinus ursinus
AACAAAAACTGTAACCCACCAATCCCAGTCTTAGGGAATTACTCCAGAGAATAAAGATCATCATATACAGATGCATGTATAAGGATGGTCTATAAAGCTTTGTTTCCATGACAAAACATGACAATCAAGTGAAAGCCCATTAAGAGAGAAGTGGCAGAATAAACTCGACTAGCTGTGGAAGTTTATACAGTTATTAAAAAATGAGTTAGGGAACTAGCCCCTGACTTGCAGAAATACCATGTGGCATTGCCAGGTAAGAAAAGCAAGATGTGCATTTAGATGATTGCATTTAGAACAAAACAAAGACCATAAAAACAACTGTGTGTGTGTGTGTGTGTGTGTGTATGTGTGTGTGTGTGTATTTATATATGACTAAGTGAACACAGAGAGAAACACCAGAGGAGAGATGATAAGGGTGGGAAAGACAAGCACAAAATTTTTGAAAAGTGCACTACAAATATTACCACGTCTGATATAATTACCTTCACATAAATTTACATATGTGTATATAGATGCATAAAGAAGGGGGAAGATAAAAGATAGATCCACTATGTGAGCAGTATTATTTCTTATTTGCTATGAAGAGGTGAAGGTTAATTAGCAGTATAACTAAAGAGTAATGCTGCTAAGTCTCCTTCAGACAAACAATTTTATTAAAAGTGTTCAGATGAGGGCGCCTGGGTGGCTCAGATGGTTAAGCATCTGCCTTCGGCTCAGGTCATGATCCCAGGGTCCTGGAATCGAGTCCTGCATCGGGCTCCCTGCTCCTTGGGGGTCTGCTTCTCCCTCTGCCTCTCTCTCTCTCTCTCTGTCTCTCATGAATAAATAAATAAAAAGTTTAAAAAAAAAGTGTTCAGATGAACTAGGTCTTTATCTGCAAATATGTGGCCATTCAGGACTTTTTGTTATATGAAACTAGGATTTTAAAGGATTATGCTTTTGAGGAATGGCATAATGTAATGGTTCAAAGCATAGCATTTGGGATTGATAGCCTCGAATTGGAATTCCAGCTCCAGCAGTGTAGTGTTAACACTTACTCTGAGCTTCAATTTCTTCCCTTTGAGAAATGGGCATAATTCCTGCTTCTCATGCTTGTGTAAGACGGCACGTAAAAATTCTGAATGAATTGTACCTGTTGTTACTAACCTGTGGGGGTGGGGGGAGGCTAGATCCATATCCACGTACTTACTGAGAGATCTTTGATACATTAATTGAGAAAACATTTTGGTAAAAACAAACAAAAATTCCAAAGTGTGTATAATTGCCTGGAAAAGATTTATAGGAACAGGAAAAATAGACAGAGGAAGCACGTGCTATTAATGTTAGGCCTCCAGGATGGTGGAGTTGCAGAGTGGTCTGGGGGAGAAGATTCTCTTTTAAAACAAAACAAAACAAAACAAAACAACAGCAAGAACGCATGACTTCTGCACTTTGGAAAAGAAAGTCTAACGTCAAGACTTTGAATATTGCCGATTTTTCAGTCACTCTTCGTAACATTGCCCATTTTGTAGCTTGCCTTAGTAGCAATGAGTTTTGATAAGGTAAAAATCAGATTTAAGTCTGCTGTGTGCCTCTGTCAGTTGCCCACTGGAAATGTGTGAAATCATTTTGCTGAAAGTGACCCCTGATTCTTGGGGTCTGATTAGACTTCTCTCCAAGAAGGACAACTTTCCATCCGGCCCTTCCCAGATCTGGACTGAAGCTGCGTCCATCCTTGTGTGGTCATCCCTAGGACTGAGATGGCCCCTGTCTTCAGCTACTTGGATGTCCCTAGCTTGGGCCATTTGTTCTAGCTAATGGCATTGGGGCCGGGCACCTTCCTGGGCTCCCAATTGTTTCATAGGAATAGTAAGAAACTATTGTTGTTATCATTTTTATGTAATATTTTTTAAAAGAGTTAGTCATTTTAATTTTTAGATGTTACGTGTTAGTTTTCTTCTACTTATTAACACAGTTCCCAGAGGAGGAGGCAACAGAGAAAGCATCCATAGGTCCTTCTCTGTGCCACAGCGGAGGTATTTAACACACCTGTACGTGCTGGGACTTAGAGTCATGGAATTGGCCTTGAAAAGAATGTAGATCCTGCCTCAGCCTCCCTCATGAGCAAAGGAGGAAAGTGACCCTCACAATTCCTTGGAACTTCACTTTTTAACATTTTGAAGTTTACTTTACAAAGTTTAATTCAGAAAATGTGAAGAAAAAAAAGATCAGTGCCCATAATACTGCAATCTGTCCCTCCCAGAGGACATGTGACATTTAAGGTCCTAATTAAGAGGCACATGGTAGCGCATTAATGGCAAAGCCAGCCTATCCTTATCTTTCTCAAAGCCACTGTGTGTGTCTCAGCCCAATTATAGACAGACCAAACAACTCCAAACTAAAAGCAAGAATAGGGCCCAATTAATCAGAATTAATTTTACCTAAGTGATATTTGAAATGCACCAATATGGCTTTGTGATTAGAGCCCGAAGCTGGCATCCTCCCCGCAGAGAATACTAATACTGACATTCTAGTCCCGAGTGGCACTTAGCATCATCACCAGCAACTGCCAACCCGCGCCCTGCAGGTCCCCCTGGAG
This sequence comes from Callorhinus ursinus, assembly GCF_003265705.2. Taxonomy (NCBI): domain Eukaryota; kingdom Metazoa; phylum Chordata; class Mammalia; order Carnivora; family Otariidae; genus Callorhinus; species Callorhinus ursinus. The sequence continues at coordinate 2,579 of NW_027403667.1, forward strand.
AACCAGCTTGTCAAATGTCAAGAGCACTGTGATGCGTCTGCATGGATCCATTTAGAACTGCAGCTCCTTCTCATTCATATTCATCACAGTTGGTGTGAATTCACAAGTGATGGCAGCATGTTCCTGTCAGTTCCTAATGCCTCTTAGAAATATGGGCATTTTTAACAAGT
>NW_027403668.1:0-2747 GCF_003265705.2 Callorhinus ursinus
CTAGCGCTGGAGTTCTGTTCTCCTTGATCGGTAAACTTGGTCTTGGCTTCCTGGCTGTTCATGCTGACCTTCTGGGGGAGGGGCCTGTTTGCCGTGGTTCCCAATTGTCTTTGCCAGAGGCTGAATTGCCCCGCCCTTGTCGGTCCGGGGTAGGCAAGCTGCTCCAATTTGCTCTCAGGAGGTTTTGTTCCCTGCAAGCATTCGGTACAGCTTTGGAGGACCAGGGCGAAAATGGTGGCCTCCCAATCTCCACCCAGAGGAGCTGAGAACTCACGGCCCCGCTCCTCAATGCGCTCCCAGAGAAAAGCAGTCACTTGCGTCTCCCTGGTCTCCGGGTGCACTCCGTGCTCACCCGGCCTGTGACCGAGCATTTCTATCTCTGGCACCAGACCCTGGGTGGAGTCTCCAAACCCAGCAGATCCCTGTGGTGCGCACCCACGCCGCTCCTCCCTGGGGAGGAAGGGGAGTGTCCCCAGCTCTGCTGCTTCTTGGGTACCTGCTGGAGGAGCAGTGGCCTGACTGGGCCGCGGATCACAGTTTATGGTAACCCCGAGCTGAGAGCCGGCGCCTCGGCTCCCTCTCTGCAGTAGGCTTCCCTGCTCCAATACCTGGTACCTTTGCCACACTCAGGAACCCCCGGTTTTTCTGTGACACCGAGGATTCTGAGACCACACTGTCCCGCGAAGGTTCCACGCCCTGCTTAGCCACTGGAGCGACATCCCTCATCAGAGCCACCTTCTAAAAGTTCCAATTTTGTGCGCCGCGGCTCTATCACTTGCCAGAAGTGGCCGAGGGAGGCCCCCTCCCCCGTCGTCTATCCTCCCGAATATCGCCTCGGATTCACTTCTCATGTCCTAACTTCCAATAAGTGGTCACTTCTCTGTTCAGAGAGTTGTTGCTACTCTCTTCTTCGATCTCCTGTTGAGATCGTAGGTGTTCAGTATGGTTTCATCCCTATTCAACTGAATTCCTAAGACCAGACGAAATCCAGCTCTCCTATTCCTCTGCCATCTTGCTCCTCACCGAAACTGGACCATTCTCTTACACCAAATATAAGACAAACTCAAAATGGATGACAGACCCCAATGTGTGTGGAATCCATTAAAATCCTAGAGGAGACCATAGGCAGTAACCTCTTCGACAACTGCCACAGCAACTACCTCTCTATATCTCCACATATCTGTAGTAGGTCTCTACCTGTCAGGGCACCTCAGAATAGTTTCCTAAATCTCTCAGTCCCACCCTGGTTGCTGGAGCTCCAAGCTTCCCTAAGGGCCCCAGGACACTAAGGTGTGAGTGTCAAGCAGCAGTGAAGGAGGCAGGAGCGATCTGTCACTGGTCTGTGACTGGGTACGTGTTGGGCTCTGATGCCCTGTAATCCTGAGGGGCAGAGAAGGTTAGGTGTGGGACAGAGGCAGCACCCAGTCTGATGTCCTCCCAGACCCAGAGCTAATGTTTTACATTTGAAGAGGAAAGGCCAGCACAATTACCAGGCTCACAGTCTACCCTCCCCCTTGTCCCTTCCCTACTCCGGACTGTACCTGTCCCTTGCTCTTTTAGATTCCTTCCCCATCCCTGCCATCTCCTGCCTTCTGCTCAAACAACCACCTCCCAACAAAGTTGCCCCCATCTTACAGATGAAGGAATGGGGATTCAAGGGGTGAGCAGCTCTGTGGTGCCAGCCCTCCCAGGAGCCTGATATTTGTGGAACCCAGGGTATGATGTGCAGGGTCTGAGCAGCTATGCACAGGAGATTCTAAGTGTCGGGATCACATAAGCGACCCACATCCCCTTATATTTAAGTGACCTAGACTCCACCAGCCTCCAGACTGCTGAAAGCAGCACCCTCAAACCAGATTAGACAACATACATCACAGAGAGGCAAGACTCACACTTACCAAGCCCCTGAAGGTCACTTCTCATCCCAAGAAGCTTCCTCACGGTTCCATCTGTTTATGCCCAGGTCCTATGAGCACACTGCCTTGTATTTCTCTGATTGACTTACCTCACTTAGTATAATACACTCTATTTTCTTCCACACCATTGCAAATGGTAAGGTTTCATCTTTTCTGATGGCTAATAATCTATTTTATACATACACCACATCTTCTTCATTCATCTGTCAATGGACATCCGGACTCATTCTGTATTTGGCTAATGTAGACATTGTTGCTATGAACATTGGGGTGCAGGTGCCCCTTTGCATAACTATGTTTGTATCCTTTGGATAAATACCCGGTAGTACAACTGCTGGGGCAAAGATAACTCCAATTTTAACTATTTGAGGATCCTCCATTCTGTTTTCCAGAATGGCTGCCCCAGTTTGCATTCCCACCAACAATGTAAGAGGGTTCCCCTTGCTCTGCATCCTGACCAACTTCTCTTCCTTCCTGTATTGTTCATTTTAGCCCTTCTGACTGGTGTGAAGTGTCATCTCATTGTGCTTTTGATTTGTATTTCCCGGATGCTAAGTGATGTTGAGTATTTTTTCATGTGTCTCTTGACCACTTGTATGTCTTATTTGGAGAAATGTCTGCCCATGGCTTCTCCCCTTTTCTTGACAGGATTATTTTCTTATTGGATGTTGAGTTTGAGAAATTATTTTTAGATTTTGGATACTAGCCATTTATCTGATAAGCCATTTCTAAATATCTTCTCTCATTCCATAGGTTGCCTTTAGTCTTAGAAACATATGAACTACCAAAATTGAAACAGGAAGAAATGGAAAACCTGAAAAGATGCTTAAC
>NW_027403669.1:0-2747 GCF_003265705.2 Callorhinus ursinus
GCCAGCAAATTAGATAACCTGGAAGAAATGGATGCATTTCAAAACTGAAACAGGAAGAAATAGAAAACCTGAACAAACCTATAACCACTAAGGAAATTGAAGCAGTCATCAAAAATCTCCCAAAAAAAGGTTCCAGCACCAGATGGTTTCCCAGGGGAATTCTGCCAAACATTTAAAGAAGAATTAATACCTGTTCTTCTGAAACTATACCAAAAAACAGAAATGGAAGGAAAACTTCCAAACTCGTTTTATGAGGCCAGCATTACCTTGATCCCAAAACCAAACAAAGAACCCAACAAAAAGGAGAATCAGCGACCAAGATCCCTGATGAACATGGATGCAAAAATTCTCACCAAAATACTAGCCAATAGGATCCAACAGTACGTTAAACGGATTATTCACCACAACCAAGTGGGATTTATTCTGGGCTGCAAGGTTGGTTCAATGTCTGCATTTCAATCAATGTGATACAATACATTAATAAAAGAAAGAACAAGAACCATATGATCCTCACAATAGATGCAAAAAAAGCATTTGACAAAGTACAGCAACCTTTCTTGATCAAAACTCTTCCGAATATAGGCATAGAGGATACATACCTCAATATCATAAAGGCCACCTATGAAAAACCCACAGCGAATATCATTCTCAATGGGGAAAAAAATGAGAGCTTTCCCCCTAAGGCCAGGAACACGGCAGGGATGTTCACTATCACCACTGCTATTCAACATAGTACTAGAAGTCCTAGCCACAGCAATCAGACAACAAAAAGAAAGAAAAGGCATCCAAATCAGCAAAGAAGTAGTCAAACTCTCAGTCTTTGCAGATGATATGATACTTTATGTGGAAAACCCAAAAGCCTCTACTCCAAAACTGCTAGAACTCATACAGGAATTCAGTAAAGTGGCAGGATATAAAATCAATGCACAGAAATCAATGGCATTCCTATACACCAACAACAAGACAGAAGAAAGAGAAATTAAGGAGTTGATCCCATTTACAATTGCACCCAAAACCATAAGATACCTAGGAATAAATCTAACCAAAGAGGCAAAGGATCTGTACTCAGAAAACTATAAAATATGAAAGAAATTGAGGAAGACACAAAGAAATGGAAGAATGTTCCATGCTCATGGATTGGAAGAACAAACATTGTGAAGATGTCAATGCTACCTAGAGTAATCTACACATTCAATGCAATCCCTATCAAAATACCATCCACTTTTTTCAAAGAAATGGAACAAATAATCCTAAAATTTGTATGGAACCAGAAAAGACGCCGAGTAGCCAGAGGAATGTTGAAAAAGAAAAGCAAAGCTGGTGGCATCACAATTCCGGACTTCCAGCTCTATTACAAAGCTGTAATCATCAAAACAGTATGGTACCAGAACAAAAACAGACACATAGATCAATGGAACAGAATAGAGAGCCCAGAAATGGACCCTCAACTCTATGGTCAATTAATCTTCAACAAAGCAGGAAAGAATGTCCAATGGAAAAAAGACAGTCTCTTCAACAAATGGTGTTGGGAAGATTGGACAGCCACATGCAGAAAAATGAAACTGAACCATTTCCTTACACCACACACAAAAATAGACTCCAAATGGTTGAAAGACCTAAATGTGAGACAGGAGTCCATCAAAATCCTAAAGGAGAACACAGGCAGCAACCTCTTCGACCTCAGCTGCAGCAACTTCTTCCCAGAAACATCGCCAAAGGCAAGGGAAGCAAGGGCAAAAATGAACTATTGGGACTTCATCAAGATAAAAAGATTTTGCACAGCAAAAGAAACAGTCAACAAAACCAAAAGACAACCGACAGAATGGGCGAAGATAATTGCAAATGACATATCAGATAAAGGGCTAGTATCCAAAATCTATAAAGAATTTATGAAACTCAACACCCAAAGAACAAATGATCCAATCAAGAAATGGGCAGAAGACATGAACAGACATTTTTCCAAAGAGGACATTCAAATGGCCAACAGACACATGAAAAAGTGCTCAACATTGCTCAGCATCAGGGAAATCCAAATCAAAACCTCAATGAGATACCACCTCACACCAGTCAGAATGGCTAATATTAACAAGTCAGGAAATGACAGATGTTGGCGGCGTTGCAGAGATAGGGGAACCCTCCTACACTGATGGTGGGAATGCAAGGTGGTGCAGCCACTCTGGAAAACAGTATGGAGGTTCCTCAAAAAGTTGAAAATAGAGCTGCCCTACTGGGTGTTTACCCCAAAGTTACAAAAGGAGGGATCCGAAGGGGTACGTGCACCCCGATGTTTATAGCAGCAATGTCCACAACAGTCAAACTATGGAAAGAGCCAAGATGTCCATTGACAGATGAGTGGATAAAGAAGAAGTGGTATATATATACAATGGAATATTATGCAGCCATCAAAAGGAATGAACTCTTTTGCAAGGACGTGGATGGAACTGGATGGTATTATGCTGAGCAAAATAAGTCAATCAGAGAAAGACATGTATCATGTGACCTCAATGATATGAGGAATTCTTAATCTCAGGAAACAAACTGAGGGTTGCTGGAGTGGTGGAGATGGGAGAGATGGGGTGGCTGGGTGATAGGCATTGGGGAGGGTATATGCTATTGTAAGTGCTGTGAATTGTGTAAGACTTTTGAATCACAGACCTGTACCTCTGAAACAAATAATACATTATATGTTAAAAAAAAAAAAAGAAGAAGAAGAAGATAGCAGGAAGGGAAGAAGGAAGGGGGGGAAA
>NW_027403670.1:0-2802 GCF_003265705.2 Callorhinus ursinus
CTCTGTCCTGTCATCTTCCTTGTCTCCTGCCTCTTCTGGGACCCTTCCATGACCTCCCCACCAGGGCCACACCCTCCAGGGCTCCCTGTGCTCCCTGGCCTAACACCCACATCCTACGCTAGGTCCTGTGAGCCCGGTGCTTTTTGCAAAGACTGTGTGCTCCTTCTGGGGTCACTAGCCATCTCCCTTGCAGTGGCCTGCCTCTTCCTACGCTGGGTCTCCTCTGAGCAGTCTGTGAGGCCAGACTGTGCCCATGTCACGGGCATGGAAGCGAGAGTCCAGATGGTACAGGCGACCTACTCCCAGTCCCAGCATGTGGAGTCTGGATCAAGGATGGTCTGTGAACAGAGGAAGACTTGGGCCCAGGGAGACTGAGGGAGGATGTGGCACAATGAGCCTGCAGGAGGAGAGGGAGCACTGTGGGGACCTGGCGCTCAGGCCTGCTGGGAGCCCACATCTCACCCACACCAGCTCTGTCCCCAGGGCTGGAGGTTGTCAGGGTAGCCACCCTCCAAGGCTGCAGGCTGACAGTGACTGACAGGAGAAGAGGTGCACCTGAGGCAAGAGAGAACACTCAGGCAGAGAGGAGGGGGCAGGTGCTCCCCAGCAGCTAGAGGAACTCGGGGTAGCCACCCTCCCAGGCTGCAGGATGGCAATGGCTGGCAGGAGAGGAGGCACCTGGTGCAGGAGAGAGCCCTCAGGCAGAGAGGAGGGGGCAGGCTCTCTCCAGCAGCAGGTGCATGGGGGCAGGCCTAGGGGGCCTCTGTGGACAGTGGTGCCTGCAGCTGGATTCTCCACACAGACCCCCTCCTCAGGCTCAGCACAAGCTTGTCTRGATGGCCTTTGTCCCCCAAATACAAAGTCTGGCCCAGGACCCTCCTCAAGCCCCGACTCCCAATCCTTTGACCTCAGCTCAAGTGACAAAAAATGGCCAAAAGTTTAGGTGGGGTGGGTGCACAGGGACATTTGCTTCTCTGGCCCATGCTGTATGTAACATTACTGGCATTTAAAGATCTCAGGGCTTTGATTCAAAAACAGTAGGATACGGGGGACCCGTGTCGGCTTTCTGGAAACCTCCCTCTGGGCCTTGCAGCCCTCCCACCCCACCAGTTCTTCTCAGAATCCCTCCAGGTCACAGACCCACATTCTTGGCTCCTCAGATGGCCCGGACAATGCACCTTCAAAAAGTGATCCCACTGGGGCAGCACGAAACACTGCAGATTCCAGCAAATCTGCCTCCCAGAAACTGAGGGTACTGCTGCACGAGCTGTCTGAAAACAGCCATGTTAGGGTTGCAGGAAGATACCAGAAGCACAGGAGTAACTGAGGAGCATCTGAAGGTCAGGTATGGGCAGTCAGAGATTCCAGACACTTCTTCCCTAAAGCTCCTCATTCCTCAGCCTTTCCTCGGGTGATTCTGCTTGGTTTCTATTTGCCCCAACTGTTATCCATTGCCTTAAGCAGCAGAGACTCACGTATGCCTTTAAATGTTTTGGACATTGAATGTACTCCAGTAGCCACTTCACTGCTGGTAGAGTTGTAGGACAGCAAGAAGTCCCAGAGGACTCCAAGGGTCTGGACTTGGTGTTTCCCTCTCCTGAGACGGGGACACCTGTGGGAGGTGCAGGTGGTGAGCTGGGGGAGGGGGGCAGGCACCTGACGTGGACAGATGGGGTATAGGTGAGGCCCGAGGCCCCCGGGGTATGTGCCTGGCATCCGGCCTGAACAGGTCTTCAAAGCTGCAGACTGGCTGGGATCATCTTCAGGCTGAGGAGGAAGGTGAGGGGAGCAGAGGGGACTTAGCAAGTTCGGCTCAGACAGGAGATGGCTGAACCATACTTTTGGGGGAAAGTGGGTCAAGTTCAGGCTCACAGGGACAGACCTTGAGGCCATTATGCCATGTGAAATAAGCCAGTCCTGAAAGGACCAACACCGGAGGACCCCACTTGTGAGGGATGGAGAGCACTCCCATTCACAGAGGTGGAAGGAGCTGCTGGGTGCCGGGCCTGGGGAAGGGGAATGGGGGGTTAGGGTCTCGTGGTTAGAGGTTCAGTTTGGCTTGATGAAAACATTGTGGCGATGGACGGAGGTAGCCAGTGCAGAACAGGAAATATACTTATTGCCACTGAAACGTGCTTCATGGTATCAGCTGTATGTCCATTATACCACAATACAAAAGAAGTGAGTCAGGGAGTCGGGGCCATCGTGAGTCCCTGGAGGGCCCAGGAGCAGGGAGCCTGTATCTTAGTTCTCGCTCTCATGCTCTGCCCCTTGTTGGGTGACTGGGCTCAGTAAGTGCTTGCTAAGACACAGTGCAGGCAGCTGGTCCAGAGAAAGTGCACAAGTGCAAACCCACTGGTGGGCACTGATGAATCCCAAGGGGACGCGCATCCAGACAGAGTGAGTGCCCACATTTCACAAACACCAGCACAGAAATAGCCATTTAAAACCAAGGCAGGAACCTCATATAGCCCAGAGGGCTCCACACTCCTAGAGGCCAAGCTAGTGGCCACGGCCAAGGCCTCTGGTGGTGAGGGCACTGGGGGCCTAGGAGGTGGCTCAGCACACCCCTGACCCTGAAGCCCCATGGCCGCAGTGAGGTGTAAAGACTGGGAGGGAAGACCTGGCCAGCACCCGTTCTGGCTCCATGGGGGCTACAGGGCTGCTCCCAGCCCCAAAGGAGATGTCTGTTGAGAACCACAGAGGAAATCTTTTCCCTCAATTGTTCTTTTTAAGATGGTTGCTCAGCATTGACACAAACATCCGACATAAAACTGGAGCCGTTCACAGCTGCAAAGGACC
>NW_027403671.1:0-680 GCF_003265705.2 Callorhinus ursinus
TGGGAATGCAAGCTGGGGCAACCACTCTGGAAAACAGTATGGAGGTTCCTCAAACAGTTGAAATTAGAGCTACCGTTCGATCCAGCAATTGCACTACTGGGTATTTACCACAAAGATACAAATGTAGGGACCCGAAGGGGTACATGTACCCCAATGTTTATAGCAGCAATGTCCACAATAGCCAAACTGTGGAAAGAGCCAAGATGCCCATCGACAGATGAATGGATAAAGAAGAGGTGGTATATATACACAATGGAATATTATGCAGCCATCAAAAGGAATGAGATCTTGCCATTTGCAACGACGTGGATGGAACTGGAGGGTGTTATGCTGAGTGAAATAAGTCAATCAGAGAAAGACATGTATCACATGACCTCACTGATATGAGGAATTCTTAATCTCAGGAAACAAACTGAGTGTTACTGGAGTGGTTGGGGGTGGGAGGGATGGGATGGCTGGGTGATAGACATTGGGGAGGGTATGTGCTACGGTGAGCGCTGTGAATTGTGCAAGACTGTTGAATCACAGATCTGTACTTCTGAAACAAATAACGCAACATATTTTAAGAAAAAAGGAAAAGAAGAAGATAACAGGAGAGGAAGAAAAGGGGAGTATGTCAGAGGGGGAGACGAACCATGAGAGATGATGGACTCTGAAAAACAAACTGAGGGTTCTAGAGG
>NW_027403671.1:780-2747 GCF_003265705.2 Callorhinus ursinus
TAGGGGGGTGGGGGGATGGGTTAGCCTGGTGATGGGTATTGAGGAGGGCACGTTTTGCATGGTGCACTGGGTGTTATGAACAAACAATGAATCATGGAACACTGCATCAAAAACTAATGATGTAATATATGGTGATTAACATAACAATAAAAAATTAAAAAAAAAAAGAGTGCCCACCTGTTCACTGCAGTTGGCAAAAGCCTTAAAAGTATTTATACTGACTCCAAATATGACTTCCTAGCCCTATATGCCCATGGAGCAATTTAAAGAAAGGGGGATTATGATCAAGCCATGACCCTCCAATCCAATATGGGCCAGAAATGACTGCACAAAGAAGGGCCCTCCAAAACCGAGTAGGCCTTGAAATCCTGACTGCAGTTCAAGGAGGACCCGTATTAGATGGCTGGCTCCTGGCTCAGACCCACTGGCTATGCAGCTCTAACCTGTGGCCACAGGTTCCCCCCGGCTGGACAGGCCCCTGTACTCTTGGGTTTTGCCTGGATGCATGGGTGCATTATGAAAACCATCACCAACCCAGCAACCTTCCAAATGTAAAGCAACCGTGGACACGTTCTGTGTTCCACTGTTATGGCCACCTGGCATCCATCTCTGTTCCCTCTTTGGGACTGGAGGATGTCGTGTGGCATGTGGAAGCCCTTAAGAAGTACACAGTCAAGGCCCTAGATGATACCCAAATCAGTATTTCTCTAATAAATAATGAAATAACTCAAATGCGTAAAGCAGTTCTACACAACAGAATGGCATTCGATGTTTTACCTGCTGCAAACGGTGGAAAGTGTGCTATTACAAAGACAGAATGCTGGGTGTCCATTCCAGATTATCACAAAAAGATTTCTGGTTGGCTGACAGACATGAATGCTCAAATTGGCGCTTCAAAGGATCCTTCTCTTTCCTTTAAAGATTGGCTAAACTCTTGGGCTGGGGGAGGATTCTCATCCAGTATCAAGAGACTCTTAATTGGGCTTCCCTTTCTTTCGGTTATTCTAAACATGTTTTGTTGTTTCCTCCAGTGTCTCTCCACTTGGTGCCCAGAATCCTTCATGGCAATAACTTCCAGACGACAGCTGGCCCCTTCCACTCAGGAAGAGCCACACAAACGTTCTCCCCTGGACTCACCCTTTCACAACTCCTACATATTGAGGCCCCAACTGACCAACAGTGACCCATAGGTAGGAACATCTCTATGCCCCTCTTTAGCAGGAAGAAGTTACAGAAGATGAGACCTTCCACCTTCAACAACATTCAAGATTAAAGGGTCAAAACTGTTCACCAGAAGCTGGCACCGAATACCGCCCCGCCTCCCACGTGATTTGTGTGACAATCCTCAGGCACTCCTGGCTGTCCCTGTGCTGTAATAAAATCACCTTTTTGCAACCAACGTCTCAAGAACTCTTTCTTGACTGTCGGCCTCGAACCCTAACGTCTTTCCTACATCAGTCCTCATCTCTTGTAAGGCCCATGTGGAAACACCCCTGCAATTCTGTCACATTTCTTTCAACACATTCGTCTCTAACCACCTAACCTGCGGCTTATTCCATAGCCTCGGAGAACAGGAGATTTCTGTTAATCTTGGTGGGAAACTGTTGACATGGCACCTCTTTCAGGCCCTCGGTTTTGTTGATTTTCCCCATCTTAATCGCCCCAGCATCCCATCCTCATGTACTTTTTCTCGCTCACATTTTACCTTGTCAATAGTTTCTAATCACCAATGTCCTATAACGTGTTTCTGCTCCTTGGCAGACAATTCCATTTCATTTCTTTGTGATCAAGGTCAAATTTTAACCCTCTCATGTTTGCCTCGCAGCTGTCAAAACATTTTCCTTCCCCTCATGCCTCTCTACCTCTTTCTCTTCTCCCTTTTTTTTTTCAGGCACTTTATTTTTATTTTTTATGATGCTCAGTTAGCCACTGTACAGTACATCAATCACTTTTGATGTAGTGTTCCA
>NW_027403672.1:0-2746 GCF_003265705.2 Callorhinus ursinus
ATGTGAGCAACCAAGTATATAAACCAACTAACAACCCAAATAAAGAAACACATTGGTAATTATATATTAATAGTAGGTGATTTTAACACTCTACTTACAGTAACGGACAGATCTTCTAAGCAGAAGATCAACAAAGAAACCAGAGTTGGAAGGACACATCACACCACATGGACTTCACTGACATACACAGATCATTCCATCCTAAAACAACAGGATACTCATTCTTTTCGAGAGCACACGGAACATTCTCCAGAATAGACCACATACTGTGTCACAAAATTAGGTCTCAAGTGGGACCAAAGATTGAGGTTATCCCCTACATATTTGAGACCACAGTGCTTTGAAACTGAACTCAAATACAAGAAGAAATGTGGAAGAATCTCAGACACTTGAGAGCTAAACAGCATCCTGTTAACGAATGATTGGGTAAACCAGGAAAGTAAGGAAGAACTTAAATAATTCAATGAAAATAATGAGAATGAAAACGCATTGTTTAAAAACCCATGGGAGAGGTGCCTGTGTGGCTCAGTCATTAAACGTCTGCCTTCGGCTCAGGTCATTATCCCAAAGTCCTGGGATCGAGCCCCGCGTCAGGCTCCCTTCTCCACGGGAAGCTTGCTTCTCCCTCTCAAACTCCCCCTGCCTGTGTTCCTTCTCTCACTGTGTCACTCCCTGTCAAATAAATAATATATTAAAAAAAAAAACATGGGATACTGCAAAGGTGGTCCTAAGAGGAAAGTGCATAGCCATTCAGACCTATCTTAAAAAATTAGAAAAAACCCAATTGGACAAGGTAAACTTACACCTAAAGAGTCTGTAGAAAAAACCGCAAATAAGGCCTAAACCATGCAGGAGGATGGAAATAATAAAGACTAGAACAGATATTAATGAAATAGAAAACAGAAAAACAGTAGAACAAAGCAAAGAAATTAGATGTTGCATCATTGAAAAAATTAATAAGATCGATAAACTTCTTGCCAGACTTTTCCAAAGGAAGAGACCCGACCCAAATTAATAAAATCATAACGAAAGGGGAGAGATCACAACTAATACCAAGGTCATAGAAACAATTATGAGAAGTTTTTTTTATCACCAAAGACATGCCAACAAATTAAGCAATCGAGAAGAAATGGATACCTTTCTAGGAACTTATAAACTTCCAAAACTGAAACAGGAAGAAATAGACAATCAGTACAGACCACTTAACAGCAAGGAAATTGAAGCAGTAATTGAAAACCTCCCCCTCAAAAAAGAGTTCATGCCCAGATAACATCCAAGGCATATTCTGCGAAACATTCAAAGATGAAATAATACCTCTTCTTCTGGAATTTTTCAAGAAATAGAAATGGAAGTAAAACTTCAAAACTGGTTCCATGAAGTCAGCATTAACTTGATCACAAATCCAAAGACATCATCAAAACGAGAATTACAGACCATTATCGTTGATGAACAGGGATGCGAAAATTCTCAACAAGATCCTAGCCAGTATAATCCAACAATATATCAAAAGGTTAATTTACCACGACCAAGTGGGATTTATTCCTGGAATGCAAGGTCGGTTAAACATACGGAAAGCAACCCAAGTGATGTAGCCCATAAAAAAGATGAAAAGACAAGAACCATATGAACCTCTCTATTGATGCAGAAAAAGCATTTGACAAAACACAACATTCTTTCCTGATTAAAACTCTTCAAATTATAAGGATAGTGAGAACATAACTGAACATCTTAAAAGGCATCTATGGAATGCCCACAGCAAATATCATTCTCAATGTGGAAACCTGAGAGGTTTTCCTTAAGGTCAGGAATGTGAGAAGAATGTCTACTCTCACCACTATTGTTCAACATACTACTAGAAGTCCTAGTTTCAGCAATCAGAGAAGAAGAAATAAAAGGCATTCAAATTGGCAAAAATTAAGTCAAAAGCTTTCTCTTTGCAGATGACATGATACTTTGTGCGGAAAATCCAAAGGACTCAAACCCAACATGACTAGAACTTAACCAGAAATTCAGAAATCTGGCAAGATACAAAGTCATTGCATAGAGATCAGTTGCATTTCTATACAGAAACGATGTGACAGATGAAATAGAATTTAAGGAAACAAGTCCATTTACAATAGCACAAAAAACCATTAGATCCCTAGGAATAAACCTAAGCAAAGTGGTAAATGATCTATACTCTAGAAACTATGGAACACTTATGAAAAAAATAGAGGAAGACACAGAGATGGAAAAATATTCCATGGTTATGGATTGGAAAAATAAACATTGTTAAAATATCTGTGTTGCCCATGGAAGTCTACACATTCAAATAATCCCTATCGAAATATAATTGATGTTTTTCACAGAGCTCAATCAAACATTCTAAAATTTCTATAGAACCAGAAAAGATTTCGAATCACCAGGGGATTTTGAAAAAGAAAATCAAAGCTGGGGCATCATGTTGCCTGACTTCAGGCTATACGGAAAGCCTGTGACACCAAGACACCATGGTACTAGCACAAAAACAGACACATTGATCAATGGAACAGAACAGAGCCCGAAAATGAACGCTCAACTCTATGGTCAACTAATCTTCGAAAAAAACAGGAAATAGCCAGTGGGATAAAAAGACAGTCTCTTCAATAAATGGCGGTGGAAAAATTGGACAGTCACATGCAAAAAACTGAAACTGGACCATTTTCTTACTTCATACACAAAGATAAAATCAAAATGGACGAAAGACCTCAATTTGAGACAGGAATCC
>NW_027403673.1:0-2746 GCF_003265705.2 Callorhinus ursinus
ATGACTTAGAGAGGGCGCTCAATAAATATTTGTTAAATACAGGAATAGATTCAAGTAGCCTTCTTGATAACATTGATTTTTTTCCCAATGGTTTTCATCTCAACTTGGATTAGGCTGTCATTGTTTTTATCTTGTAATGGGGTGACAAAGAGGTCATACCAGGAATAGACATGTTAGCTGTCATCGTGCTGTGGTTCTCTTGTGATTGCATTTTTAGCATCTTTTTTTCTTTTTAAGATTGGTTTTGAAGACAGTCACTCATTTTGTCAGGGAGCATTTAGTTTAAATGAGATAATATAGTCCCTGTCTTCACCTAGCTGTCTATGTATAAATGCAGTACGGTGTGATATATGGGATTAAAGTAATGAAAGCGGCGTGCCTGGGTGGCTCGGTCAGTTAAGCACCCTCCTCTTGGTGTCCACTACAGGTCTTGATCCTGGGGTCATGAGTTCAAGCCCTGCATTGGGCTCTATCCTGGGCATGGAGCCTACTTAAAAAATAAATAAATAAATAAAGGTAATGAAAGAAGGAAGGCCTTCAGTGTTTCAGTACAATACACTTGCTCCCTCAGGATATCTTGCATAGTGCTTGTGACCCTTGAGAATCTGGCTTTCACTCAGAAGGCAGGGGGGACTAGTCAGGAAGGTAGATTATGCCATGGTAACAGGTCTTGGTGGCTTCACATGATGAAAGTTTGCTTCTCACTTTCCGGAAAGTCTACTGTGGTTCAGGCAGATCTTCTCTATGCTACTGCTCTGCCTCTAGGGTCACTGTGGTAGTTAAGAGAAGGCTGTGATCAGGCCTCTGTGGCCAGTCCTGTCGGCTGGAAGCTAGTCACATGACTCCAATGTGAATGCAAGGGAGGCTGGGAATTACAGATGGGCTCAGGGGTATTTGGTGAGATTAAAGATATCTGCCACATCTTCAATCCATATATATGAAATATTCATAAAGTATAATTTTTTCCAGTACAAAAATATAAATATTTCCCTTGCCAACTTTAATAGAAATTGTGTGTGTCTACCATGCTCTGGAACCCACAGCTAAACCAGTAATGGCAGAAAACCCATATTTAACCAAAATGTGATGTATCATCTTGTTTTGTCATTTCCTTCTTGGTCCTAAGATGGAAGAGAAAAACATCTGGTTAATGATGGTGTCTTTTAAGAGATTCTCTGGATAACCAAGAGCTGTTGCCATGTCCACGTAAATGCGCTTGTCACCTGTGTCTCCATCAGTAAGTAGGCTGGTCAATAATGTTAGCTAGGAGATTAACAAACAAAGGGAAGAAGGCAAAGGACATGCCCATGTATATGTTTTGATTAGGCTCTGTTTCAAGATCAATTCTGCAAATTATAGGCAGGAATGATTGCTAGAAGATTCTATTTGGGATGATTCTGCCTACTACGGGCAAGGAAGAAGGATTAAAAACATTTCTTCTTATGTGGTATATATATACAATGGAATATTATGCAACCATCAAAAAGAATGAAATCTTGCCATTTAGAATGACGTGGATGAAACTGGAGGGTATTATGCTGAGCAAAATAAGTCAATCAGAGAAAGACATGTATCCTATGACCTCACTGATATGAGGAATTCTTAATCTCAGGAAACAAACTGAGGGTTGCTGGAGTGGTGGGGGGTTGGAGGGATGGGGTGGCTGGGTGACAGACATTAGGGAGGGTAGGTGCTATGGTGAGTGCTGTGAAGTGTGCAAGACTGTTGAATCAGGGATCTGTAGCTCTGAAGCAAATAATACATTATATGTTAAAAAGAAAAAAGAAGAAGGTAGCAGGAGGGGAAGAATGAAGGGGGGGAAATTGGAGGGAGAGAGACTATGGACTCTGAGAAACAAACTGAGAGTTCTAGAGGGGAAGGGGGTGGGGGGATGGGTTAGCCTGGTGGTGGGTATTAAAGAAGGCATGTTCTGCATGGAGCGCTGGGTGTTATATGCTAACAATGAATCATGGAACACTACATCAACAACTAATGATGTAATGTATGGTGATTAACATAACATAATAAAACAACAACAACAACAAAAAACCATTCCTTCTTCTCAAGGAAACAGAAAACAACAGACCAGAAGTATTTACTGAGCATGTGCTAAGTGCTAAGTGGATGTTCTGGGTCCATTACAGGCAGCCCCAGTCAAAAGAGAAGGTGGTCAGTGGTGGACTGGATGGGAAACAGGCAGAGCTGTAAGCAGCAGGTCATGAAAATGGGAACAATACCTTCTGGTGAAAAGGGTCAAGGAAGGTGACTTCCACAGTGTGGGCCTCCTGGATCTGCAAGAGCAGACCACCCCACCCCCTCAGTGCCAACTTCACCCACGGGTGGTTTCTCTTTCTCTTTTACTTAACTTCTTAGGGTCACAGCTTTTGTGATATGATCATTTCCATACACCACCTCCCCAAATGTGCCTGCACCCTAACATGAGAACTGGCTTCCAGCTCCCAAGGGGGTTCACATCCCCAGTTTTGGACAACTTCTCCCATAAGCCCTACTTCCCTGAGGAAGGTTTGGGTGGCTTCCAAGGCTTGGCAAAACTCCCTTCTAAGAAAGGGAGCATGGTCATTGTGTCTGAGTGCTGATTTACCCTCCCAGAGTGGGTCCAGGTGACTCGATCCTGATGATGTTTAGAGATGCACTTCTCTACATAAGCTTCTGGAAGAGTGTGCTTCCCTAAGCTGGGTGTGTGCTGTCAGCCTCTTCCCAGGATGTACAGTGAGGTCAATAGAAC
>NW_027403674.1:0-2745 GCF_003265705.2 Callorhinus ursinus
GAAACCAGGTTTGAGGCGGCGGTGAAGGTGATCCAGAGTTTGCCGAAGAATGGTAAGTGCGCTGGGTCCCGGCTGCAGAAGCCTCCCCCCGAGGCCGGAGGCCCCGGTTTCTGAACCTCGCCTCCTTTAGTCTTTCTGCTTGTCGTCTTGCTGATTTAACCTCCTTCGTTTCTGCGTTTAAAAAGGAATGTAATTGGAGGGAAGGTAAAGAGTGTTAATTAATTACCTGCTGATCTTTCAAGATTCTGAGTAGTTTTTATTGCTGAAAACAGAAGTCTTACTTAATGACTGCGGATTAGGATATGTTTAAAAAAAAAAAACTGGGTTGGGGATGCTTGGTGCCGCATGCTCATGAAGTGTACTATTTAAGCCTTTCAGAAACTTTCGATGTGAAGGGAGGGAAAGGAAAGAATAGCTATACTCACTTGTAAAATGATTTATTTTAATAAATACATATGATTGTGACTTTTTTGTGTGTGCTGTTCTCTTGTTCTAGTATTCTGTTTCTTATTCTTATATCGGGCCTTCCTTGCAGCTTAGGAGAAGAGTCAGTCCAGTTGTTCCTTTGTATTTAATGTGTCATTTCTCAGGCGACTTTCCAAAATTTTTCTCTTTATCCTTGGCTTTTAGCAATTTGACCGTGATGTGTCCAGGTGTGGTTTTCTTCAAATTTATCCTGTTTAGAGTTTACAGAGCTTTCTGAATTTGTAATTTTATGTGTTTGACCAAAGTTGGGAAGTTTAAAGCCATTATTCAAATATTTTTTTCTGTGGAGAGGCTAGGCAAGGGGAACTTTTATCTCTTACTTCCTATCCTTCTTCATTATATGAATTATTTTTCACAATAAACTTATATTTTTAAAAAAGATTTTATTTGTTTATTTGATAGAGAGGGAACACAAGCAGGAGGAGTGGGAGGGGGAGACGCAGGGAGCCCCACGTGGGGCTTGATCCCAGGACCCTGGGCTCCTGACCTGAGTCGAAGGCAGATGGTTAACGACTGAGCCACCCAGGCGCCCCTAAAATTGTATTTTTTTAAATGATGCCTTTAAGCACTATTACTGTGCCAGAGCGTAAAACTCACTGAACACTCACTGAATACACCGTTATCGCAGTATTTAATGTTTTCTATTTTAATCATGAATTGTCTTGGTAATGACTATTCAACACTGTTTAATAAAAATTCATTAATTGGAGATTCAAAAGATTTTTTTTTTAAAGTTTTTTTTTTTTATTTATTTATTCATGAGAGACACAGAGAGAGCGAGCGAGAGAGAGGCAGAGGGAGAAGCAGGCTCCCAAGGAGCCGGGAGCCCGATGCGGGACTCGATCCCAGGACTCTGGGATCCTGACCCAAGCCGAAGGCAGACGCTTAACCATCTGAGCCACCCAGGCGCCCGAGATTCAAAAGATTTTGAAAACAAATATACACAAAATAGTATTCTTTTCATAATCTCAAACGTAGAACTAGGGAAGGACATAGGAAGGGGTTGTTATTAAGAGAACAGGGGCCCCTGTTCTTAAGGGTCTGCCTTTGGCTCTGGTCATGATCCCAGTTTCCTGGGATAGAGCCCTGCATCGGGGCTCTCATATAATATGTGTGTGACAGATTATACTTTATCTGGTGTCTTACACACAAAGTATATACAATACCTTATCAGTTTTTGCTGTAATCTATTCTAATGTATAGAATATTCTAATGTATATGTCACTCATAACAAATAATAAATAAACTTAAAAAAATAAACTTTTATATCTTATTTTGATTTATTGAAGATACTATGAAGTGAGGCTCTTGGTGTTTTAAATTTAGTTTGTTTTATTTAAGTAGGTAACCATTAAAAAAATAAATAGGTAGCCATTTAAAAAATAATTTTTCAAATAAAACTTTATTTCAAAGCTTAAAAAAATACATAACCATTTTAACTGTAATTTTGCCATTTTTTTTACCTTTTATATATAAAGAAGGACCATATTATTGGAATAATATATCTAATAGATATTCCTAAAGGAGCATCTATTATATATAGATAATTGTTACTGTGATTTTGGAATTAATTATTCATTCTTGGCCAAACTTGAAACACCAGCTCTCAGTTTGTCTATGTTGTAATTTTCACAATGTTTATAAACTACTCGTTTTTGATTACTACATGTTATCTGTTTATTATGCAATCTATAAAGTTTTTAAAATATTTTTACAGTTTTAATTTTTATTTTTATAATAATTTTGGTGTAGAATTAATATACAAACACAATGAATGTAAAAAATTTTAAAACACAAGGAAGCAAGAAGGAAAATAAAAATAATCTCTATGCTTACTATCTCCAGAGATATCTTCTTTAACATTTTTATGTGTTTCCTTCTATTCTGCTTTTTATGTATATAAATACTTATTTTGCAAAAATGGATTATACTGGATATGCTATTTTTTAAAAAAGATTTTATTTATTTATTTGACAGAGAAAGACACAGCTGAGAGAGGGAACACAAGCAGGGGGAGTGGGAGAGGGAGAAGCAGGCCTCCTGCGGAGCAGGGAGCCTGATGTGGGGCTCCATCCCAGGACTCCGGGATCATGACCTGAGCCGAAGGCAAAGGCTTAACGACTGAGCCACCCAGGTGCCCCGGATATGCTATTTTTAAACTACTGTTTTTTTCTCACTTTATAGTAGATTGTGAAATTTTTCTTAAGCCATTGTTTATACTTTAATGCCATATAATTTTTAAGGGCTGTAGTTATAAAC